>NC_136700.1:16760179-16974183 GCF_947650265.1 Symphodus melops
CCCCCCCCCCCATCAGTAAGTACATTTTTCAAGTTCAAATTGAACTAAAAATATATTGTGCTTAAAAATTAAGAATCTAAACATCATAGAAGCATTAATAGACATTTGCATTTGAGGCAAACTAAATGTAACGTTTTTATGACTGAATACAAATAACAAAAATGTCTTCATCCAATTTGGCAGGTATTCAAATTCACTTTAATTGTGTTTACCTTTAGATGCTGCTTTTTGAATGGGATAAGCACACATAGTTCAACCTGCTTTTTTGATAAAAAAACAAAAAAAAAACTGTAAGTCTTATGTTGTTGATGAAACGCATTGCACAAAGGTCACATTTTCAGGAAATGCAGAAGTAGACAAAAAACAAAAAATGTGAAATAAATTTTCCATTCAAATCGACTCGTTCTCATTCTCCATTTAAATGCTGTATTCAAACACCAAGATTTGGTTGCCGCCTTTGCCATTGTTTTTGTAATTATGGTACACATGAATTTGGTTTGGTGCTAGTGAACCCGCGCACTATGCATGCAGCATTCACCATGCATACACATTTGTGTGCTCATAGTGTATCAGAAATCAATAGCAGAAAATTAATACAGTTTATTGGATTCACTTATTGGCCAGATTCCATTCTACAGGGAGGGATTATGGCTAACTGGGTGTGTGCGAAAACATGGGAAGAGAAAGGGAGAGTAAAGAAAGGGAGGGAGAAGGACAGAAAACGGAAACATGTCTGCCAGAAATCACATCAGGGTGGTTAAGATGGAGATTGTTCACATATTGAAACAAAATCAAGCCCGCAGTTGGATGCATTTGTATCAAAGGGTCAAGATGAACTGAGTTCATATAGCAACATTTTAAAAAGGGATGGATTTACAGGTACAAATGCCCTTTAACCACATTGATAAGCTACGATTTAATGATATTTCCCCAAAAATAGATTTTCCCCTCTGGCTTATGTGATAAAATAAGGCTTCGAAATGGATTTTGTTTCTGTGTCGTCGCTTTTCCACCGCAGAGGCAACCCTCAGTCGGTACCGTTTATTGACATTGACTCCATATAAAATGGTTTCTCCCACAGCCCAGCTTGTGCTGAAACTAATAAAGAAACAATAAGGAATCCTAATTTATCTTAATCATCTGTCTATGACATTAGATCGGCTGCCATGTAAGATTGTGTCCGTTTATTGCAAAAATTATTATTAAGGAGACCTCTGGCCAACAACTGATAGGGATTAAGCTGTAGACAGTATTGAGTGAAGACGTTACATTTTGTGTGTTTGTCTTTTTCATTGCAATCAGAGAGCTTTATTACTCACTGCTTCTATTTTATTAGATTTTTTTCCATTACTCATTGTATGGGAGCGCTACTACAGCTACGATTTTGTCCTCTGCTGTTGGATGTTTTGTTGATTATCATGAAAATGAGGTGTTCATCGGCTGAGCAGGCGTTGTCAGAATGAATGAATGACCTTGTAGATAGAAGCCGGCGCACCGATTGGATTCTACACAATTCTTGCTGTTTCAGAGTTGGGCCTATCACATGCTCACTGGCCTGTCTCTATGGTAACCTCCTTGATGGGTGTCTGGGGCTGTGTCCGAAAACGTTTATTTATTCACTTCTCACTATATTAGGTTGAGAACTATTTCGTTTCTCATGGCAAAAACATAATTAGACACTTCTGATGATTCAGAATCAATAGTTATTGAAGGTGAGAACTTGTACTGTGTACATTGCATTATGGATTTATTTTGGATTTTTTTGTTCCGTATGATAATGCTTCTAAAGACTATATCGGACATGATCACATAGCCCGAGGAAAAAATTAACTAGGGTGGAAATTTGTATTGATGCTCCTACTTATTGTATTTTTATTTGTTGTTTTCACATGGTGTTTTTTATGTATAGCACTCTGGTCACACAAGGTTGTTTTAAATGTGCTATAGAAATAAAGATTGACTGATTGATCTAGACCATGTGATTAGAGGCTCATCTCTGCTACATTATCGTGTCTATGGCCAATAGCTTATAGGTTTTTCAGGGCTGCTTTTCATTCACACCTTTATCATTTCCCTGTGAAAATATATTCTTGATAAACTCAATAACCAATTTTTTTTTAAAAACAACAAGATACTGATTCCACAAATGTTGTTGCTGTTTGATTTGCTTATTACAGTACAATCTATAAATTCAGAAAGGAAACACAAGAAACATTTCTCTCTCGAAGCAGGCTCTCGGCAAACCACAGCAAGCTAAACTAGCCACTCAAATTCTCATTCAAAAGATATAATGAGGCACAACTTCACACTCAGTCTCTGTGAACACTGATATACGCACACAGCTTAACCTGATGCTCATGACTTAAAAGGACTTATCCCCAATGTCTTAAACAAATTAATATTTTATGCAGAGGTCAGTGGATAACACAATCAAATTTTGATCTTAATTAGCTGTGACATTTGTCAGGCTAGAGGCAGATCAAAATGAAGACGCTCCTCCAAAGCATTTGGCCCAGTGTAGCTTTCAATACAAAAAATAGCTGCCAACATCAGTTAGCCTGCCAATTTTAGATGACCCCACATTATTAGAAACCTAACATAGGATGAAAATGCTACAGGGATCAAGTTGGACAGATAAATTGAACTTGGCTGTCAGTAGAACTGGGGAACCCTTTTTGCATGGTAATAAATCTAAAGGAAGGCAATGAAGGCAGTGCACTAATGAGAACCCCATTTGTGCTGACTCCCAAGTACGAGTTAAGATGTTCAAATTAGGGTATAGTTGCACATGTATATCACAGCTCATAAAACAGAATTACCTTGTAAAAACACAGCACACAATCGATTGATAGATCATCTTGTGCTGTCTTACTCTCATTTGAATATCTGGGCTAAATTAAGTTTACAAACCCTCTAAACTCTTACTCACTTGTATGAGTTATAAGAGGTTTGTTGGGTTACATTCTGAACTCTGCATGTGTTTCCAGTTGAAAGGGCCACTAATGTTGGGTAATGGAGGCCCTGATGTGTGATTATAATAGATATCCCCTTGTTCATACATCCGAGCGCCGTAATGAGGGCTACTCTACTGTACCCAGCTCCTCGAGCCTGTCTAGCTCTCTAATTAGGAGCAGGCTTTGGCGACTGTGTGTGTATGTGTGTGCGTGTGTGTAGTGAGTTTCACCCAATGTAAAATCTAATTACCGATCACACTGTGTCTGTCTGGATTCCACTGAATCAGAGGTGTAATTGCGCAAGCCCGCGTGTAAATGTCTCCCGCATTAAAATGTTAACGATATCATTTAGCATCTGCAGGGAAGAGCAGAAAAGCCCTCAGCACCCAGATGTAGGTGTTTGATCATGCGTGAAAAGTGAGGTTGTAGTACATCTGGCAGGGGTTTCCCTCTCAGTCAGGGTACTCAGCAGAGAGGATGTTTTTAATTCACTCAGCACCTGTCAAAGTGACATGTTATATTACTGTGCAGCACTGCACAGGTACTGTAGTGGAGGTTCTTCTGTAAATGCTTTATTTGACAGTTTTAAACAGTCTAAGTCAAGAAAGAGGAGCTTCTGCTCTCCTCCGCAAATGTGATTAATCTTCAAAGATGTTAGGAATAAGAGATCAGAAGTTAAGAAAACCTTTACCTCAGGTATGAGAACTGTTACCCTCTAACTGCATAACTTTCTCCGACTTAGTTTCATGCAACATTGTTCATGATTCGTTGCAATAATCTTTGATTGTTTGTCAAATATTTTCAACATTTGAAGCCAACAAAGTACATTTTTTAAGCTATTAGTTTGAAATGTTACTTATATTCCATCATGAGGGTTTGTGCATAGAGAGATATTAAAGGATTGCTATCACAAACAGCATAACTGAACAATATAAATATATTTGTCATATTTCATAATACAAGACCTATCTATGTGGGATTTTAACAGAGTAAATGAATACACGTCAAGCTCATGTCACATTAACACTTTAGGAAAAGACATTCAATATTAATCCATTTCAATGTCAGTCAATTTTATTCCAATCGGACCAGTTCATAACAAATATTATCTTCAGAAACTTGTAAATAATGTTTCAACTAAGATATTGGTGCTTTATAGTTGATTTGAATTTTATTTGCCGATTTTTAGCTTCTTATTTGCTAGCGGAACTACATATTTTTTTAAAAACCATCTCAGATTAATATTTTTCTGCCGACATAGGGACACATTGTTAATGTACTCATATTCCAAATCATGGACACTCAACATGAATCATGTGTCCACTCATAGTTTAAATAGTAATCAATTTGGCTAAAAGGTCCAAATGGATTGTGGTTTTGTAAAGAAACCTTTAAGGCCACTTGTATTTGATTGCCACCACAAGCTTCCATAACCTGTGCCAGAAACCTTTTGTTATCTCAACCTAACTGCATGAATGTTTTCCTTGGGGACAAAGCCAATCATGCCCAAGAAAATGCAGTAGTGTGTAGAATTTAATAATTTCAAAATACTTTGCACAAAAACTAAATCTGCCCAGAAAACATGTTAGGGGTAAGGTCTTGTACCTGATCTTTTTTATAATATGACATTTAAAAAAGAGTGAGGTCCTTTAGCTGCTTTTTGTAAAGAATCTTGAGATAAGCATCTTGGGTGTTTGAATTGGAAAAAGATAGGTGTTACATAAATATAATTTCAATGCAAGTTTGCTCCTATGACCACAAGTATTTATTGGTGTGTAACTCATCCTAAAAGCATTAATTGACAGAAATAACATGAATGCATTGTGTACCCTCTACTGCTGCTGTGTGTATGTGTGTGTTTGTGTGCACACATGGCTTGCTCTTCTTGTTGGGAGCTCCCAGCAAAAGCTTTGTTAATTGTCGAAAACAGGTGGTGGAGGTTGGATGAGATTGTTATCTATCACCCATCAAGACAAACATTCAGGCTTAACCTCATAAATACAGCTTCTTAATCCAGTCCTTCACATACCAGGACCAGGCTTTGAACGCCACACTTTGAGGCCCAAGGCTAAATTGATCCCTGCGACTCTGGCCCCAGCATTATGCTTGTGCCTGATGTATTGTGGCTCACTTACACAATAACCAGAGTGCCTCTTTCTCTTCTATGCTATCTTTAAGGTTTGCCTTCTCCTATTGAATTTCACAGACTCTTCTTATGGCATCTTTGCTCTAAATTTCACATACATATATCTATTGTGAAGTATAGAAGGCTGCATTTCCAAATAATTCTTTACCCTTGATGCTACACAGTTTGAATATTAAAGCAGGCTGTACTGTATAGCCAAGGAGGCGAAGCAGGATAGACAGGGTGACAGAAAGACAAATGGTTCCAGCTTGGTTTCTCGACACTACTCTATATTTTTATACCTGGCTCAGATGCTAAGATTTAAGACAAAGTTAGTGGTGGTTATTTTTAGCAGGCCATTTTTTAAAGCCCTGTCATTTTTTTATGAGTTGAGGTAAGGTGTGTGAGGGTGTTTGTAGGTGTGAAAATGAGCACTATATTGTGTATCTGCAGATTTAACATGCACCTACACCAACCTGAAAAAGACATCTATCTATCTATCTATCTATCTATCTATCTATCTATCTATCTGGGGAGGCAGAATGGTTTTACAGTTTAGATGCATGCAGACATATGCGTGTGCACCCGAGTGCGTGTGTGTGCTTTCATTGGGTAACTGGGTGGGTGGGATAGGGTGTGACATGGAGTGGAGCCACAGAAGTCTGATTTATGTCCTTCTAGCCACTCATCGATCCCCAGTCCTGGTGTGAGACTGAGTGCATTGTCAATAATCTTAGCACTTTGTGGTATTCCTAGAATTCCCAGACCTCCTCTGCCCAGACCGCTGTGTGATTCTGTAGTAGGCAATCTCATCCAACATCAAATAAGAGGGCACAGGGCCTGGCAGCAGTGCATTTGATTGTTGGACTAACAGTGATTAGATCATTCTGCAAGGGTGTGAAAGAAAATAGAGAATTGTATTTGTTTGTACAAAGGAAGGTAATTTGGACAAAATCCGCATGGCTCCCTGCAGGAGGATAAAGCTGTTTACATGTTGCTAAGTGTCCCCTCAGACTGTTGCCAGGATGAGCTCTATTATGTGTTGCTCTGTGTCTCTCTATCAAGACCATCCATCCCCACAAGTGATTATGCTAATTAGTGTTTGATCAGATGATTAAATTAAAACTCAATTCATTCGAAGTACTAAATGCTCAGAATACATTTGTGTCTGCTTGACTGCCTACTTCACACAACATGAGTCCCCAGATGTCCCAGCCAATGAAGGAAAGGCTGACCCAAGAGGAGAGGAGGGGAGAGGAATTTTGCAAAACTGCCCTGCTTTCTTATTTAGGCTTTGACACATACAAAATAGAGGTTGCAATAAGCATGCGTTGGGGCTAAGGGAGAAAGGAGGAGAGATGTAGAAAAAAAGTAATGGAGAAAATAGGCATGTGTATGCATGAGTGTGCGTTTGTGTAAATGTGTGTGGTGGGAGCTTGGATAGGGGTGGTTCTGAAAGGAGCCGTGCTGTGGTCCCTTAAGTGTTGAATAAACATGCTTGGTTTAGGGAAATAGCTGCGATAAATGTTTAATATGATAAGTCCATAAAGACGGTCAAATGAGTCTGGAGTATTAAAATGAGCATGGCATGCAGCAGCAGTAGCAGCAGCTTAAAGGAGGAGGAGGAGGAGGAGGAGGATGGAGCAGGGGGCTGATAATGGTAGGCAGAGCTAACAGGATGAGAGCAACCAGCTGCTGTGACATCAACATTAACACACTCCACCAGCTGCTAGTCACAGACGTATGCTGGACAAAAAAGGGCAGCACTATATCTTCAAAGGGTCACCGTGGCCCTATAACAATATTATTACCTGTACAACATTAGTTGTAAGTGCAGCATTTTTGTATATCCAAATTCAGTTAAAAGTGCAGTCAAAAAGGTAGACTAAACAAAATCACTGAGAAAAAAACAGGGAAAAAATTAACACAAAATATGCTGCAAATCAACATTAATTGTACACACTGAGACAGTATCAAACTAGCAACTTTTGCCATTGACAAGTCAGATTTATTCAATAGCAAATATGTTGTGTAAAACCTCAGAGGTATTTTCAGGGTGTTTGATTAGTCTACCGGACCAAAATAGGAACAGATCTATAAAGTAACTAACATCATGTCTCATTTGTTTTCCAACTCTTGATCTGAACAAAAAAGCATGATCAAGGCAATTATACATGTGTTTAGGCACTTATAGGTTACATGCGAAGGAGGTTTTTGTAAAATATTGAGAATGTTCTTAGAGACTTCAAACTGGAGACAGAACTCGTAAATTACTGAACTTGCAATCTGTTACTGAACTTTACCAGGCTGCTTTTGTTCCATAAGCCTGACCACTCTCATAGTCAAATGCTGGTGTCTGCCCTGAATTTTTGAAAAGTTATCATACATCCAAAACAACACCATATCAGGAAAAACAAGTGAAAGTGAGGAGAAGTCAGTGCGATATCGCTCTCTCCAGCAGCGCCTTATGTCACCGCGTATGTACACTGGAACTGCCATGGTCATTTTATTACCTTTGCATGCAGGTGGACAATCAAGACACCGTTAACAGGGATTCTTTTGATGGTCCTCAACCTAATGTTTGATGACATAATAAGGTTGGTTGTCCAATATGTTCCATGTCTGCTCGTTGAATTGAGGTAAGGCCTGTTCCAGAATGCATTCAAACAAAGAGAATACATTGTGTAATTGTGTTATCAGGAGATGCTGTATATGCTGAACATGACATTAGTTTTGACAGAATTTGATTACATCTACTCAAGTCTCAATCAGATGTTGATATATTATTACAAAGAGAAACTTGAAGCAAAGAAGACCCTGATGTCCACTGCTGACTGGCAAGATTTTAAAACAGATGCAGGATATATAATATTACTATATGTGAAATTTCTTTGGAGCTTCTTAAAGAAAATGAGTGGCAGCATACAAAGCTTTAAACTAATACTTCAAAAATAGACCTAAAATGTATTTTTTAACACGAGAGAAAAAAAATATATACGTTTGATGGTGAAATTTGACTTAATAAAATCATTTTAGTTTAAACATGGAAGAGAGTGTCATGATATTGCTATAACATTCATCAAAGTGCATTAAAATGCTTCTGCTTGTCTTTTTGGCAGTCTATGTTGCATCTCATAAGAATAAATTAACAATAAAATATATTTATAAATATATCAGCCTGGTGCTGTTTGTCAAGAGGATCAGCATTAGTTTTCTAAAAATACGTCTTAATTAGTTTGAGGAAAAGCAACTTCACAACGCTGTGCTCCAAAGTTCTCGCTTCAATTCAAAAATAATATTAATTAACAAGTATGATTGCAGGTATTGCAAATATAAGTTCCTGTTGCTTCTAAGGTGGTTGTTGTGAAGCAGCTCAAGCAATGAACCACAGCTCATAGTTAACAGACAGAGAACTTGTGCATTTAGAATGTAATCCCTGCTCTATTGATGCCACTTTATCGATGAATGTATTGGTATTACTTCCGTTACAGAAATCTAGAATCATTCAAGTGGAAGTTTTTATTCATCAGCAATGGCAGCAGAGGGAGCTGCTTTAGTTTGCAACAGTAACATCCCTCATCAGATCCTCTCTCATACACTCATCAGCAGCAGCACCAGCATAATTTAGACATCAATGTCTATATCCCTCAGTTTTACAAAAGTGAGAAACAGTCTAGGGTCTATGGGTTCCCCTTGATGAGTCAGGCAGCCTCAGTGGCCCATTTAAGACATGAAAATAGACTGGGGAGGAGGAGACTCATCTGCTGTGGGGGGCCTTGTTTCAGTGTTGCCCGCCCCTCCTTGACATCAGAGGACAGATCTGTCGGTGTGGATCAGCAGCTTGCATACAGCCAACGCTTTCTACTGTCACAGCACTGCTTAATATTCATGAGAGCAAATTGGAAGACATTCATTTAACTTCAGTGCATGGTGTATTGCCTCTGGGCAGATCAGATCAGTGGGAATGCTTACTCATACTGGACTGCATGGTGCTGAAGGGCTGTCTGTCTTGGAGCAGCTATATGTTATTTTAATTTTTCCTGGCCTTTTAGTTTGGTAAATAACCTTTATTAGAATAGGATATCCAACTATTTACCTGCATTAAACGTAAAAGAACACAGTTTGGGTAACTCGCAACTCAACCTTGGCTGTGAATGTGGCATGGTAATTTGTTTTAGCATTGCATATCATACCAATGCTGCTACCCATAAAGCTAGAGTAGTGACAGAACTCTGTTAAGGTGAAAAACTGCCCTGGTTTTTGCGAGTCTTGAATATGAGACGGTCAGGTATGATTTCCTCATCCCACGCACACACAGATTTGAGAGCTGCTTTAATTACCCAGGGTTCCTGCTGCCAGGTTGTCACTGTGAAGCACACAGTGCCATGGTACCATGTAGTGCTGAGTCCCCATAACGCAGCACTAATGACAACTCAGACAATGGCTCTGCTTGCTCAACAAATGCAACACCACTACCTTCTTTAATATGGGAAGCTGAATCAGTCCTACTTGCTGTGATTTTTTTCTTCTTCTTGTTTGTTCTCTGATGTTCTATCTTGCTTGTGTCATAACACGCTCATCAAAGAATCATCGGCTATGAACTTACAGTTTTTAGGATTTCGCTAGTTACCCATGGCCCTAAGACCAGTCTGGCTGCTTAATGCTAAAGTCAGATGCAGATGCTAAATTTGAATTGTGATGATTTGGTGACTTCTGACTACTTCTATTTCAGCAAACACTCAGTGAATTTCTTATTATCTGCTGTTTTCTTTATTGGTGTTGATTGCACGTTTACTTAAATGAAGTACCCCAGCAGCTCAGAAAGAACACTGACACGGTTGGTTAAACCGCGTCGACTGATCAGCTCAATTGTTTAAAAGATCACAGTCCAATGATTGTACCAAAACACGGGTTAACCTCGGCTACTTTCCTTAATTACACCTGATGGAAAAAAATATCAATAATAATAATCCAGTTGCTAACAATGCCAATATTGTAAAAAAAATATATAGTTTACATTGAATTGTAATAACCACAGAGGCTTTTTAGGTTGGGTACAACCACTTCTATCTGAATAGAAAGTCACTCAATAGTACAAAAGAAATTATTATAAAGCCAGTCAAAAGCATATAGCTTTCTATCTAAGCTACAGCTGCTGCTGCTGCTGCTGCAAAAAAGCATAAAGCCTCTTTATGGTATTGTAAATAATGGTGGTGACAGCTGTTTAACAGCATGCTAACTTACAATAATACCAACAAGAACTATAACAGTTTTTCCCCTCTTCCTGCCTCACTAAATTCTGTTGGAAAAAAATTACATAGTCAATTATAAATGCATATAATACATTATTGAAGAGTGTCATCTCTTTCACCTTTACAGTTGAGCTCATGAAAAATTATGCCAATTACCAGTTTCCTCTTGGGCAATGTAGTAAGTGGTCGGGCCCTGAGGCCATCTGTTGGGGCATGACTTGATGCTCTATGTGAGGTCTTTGGGGTTGAAGTACCTGCGTCACAATAGCATTTTTTGATCTGGCACCTGTGCTTGGTCAATTTGGAAAATGAGCTGTACAATTATTTGCACCAATGTCCATTTTTTCAGGGTATCACTTAGCCAGTCTAAATTGAGATGCTATCCCATATTTTAAATATGTGAAATAGAAATATATCAACTGCCATAACATATATTTATTTCTGATTCGGCTTTAATTCTTCATGCACAGAATAGAAAGGTTCAGAGAAACCCATGATCCTTTGATCTCCAAATCTTCAGCTGATTGCTTTAGTGTACCTTTGGCACAAGTTAAATTTAACAAAGTACATTTTTATAAGCTGAACACTTTGATGTGTTCCTGTTTTGCCTGTCTCTTCTCTTTTTGAAATAAAGACAAAAACATTTTTCTTTTCTAAATATATACACCTATACAACTCTGCTGCATAGCCAGCATGTGACTGGAGACGAACTGACATTTCATGCAGCGGCCTCTGCAATAAATTTGTGAATATGGTGTAAATGGGTGAATATTATTTTAGAATCTCAGTAGATGAGAAGACTTTTATTCGTTTACATTTAGGCAGTTCAATGATTACATGTTGAAGAACATTATCATATAGAAATCCACTTTAAAACTCTGTAAGCAATTCATTTATATCTTCAATTTATAATTTTGGATTCTAAATGATGATAATATTCTAATGTTTATTTAAAGCTTAGTTGTAAACATACACTGTCAAGTGTAAGAGCTATCATGTTGAGCCCTTTTTTATTTTACTAATGTCAGCTATGCTTTACAATAGTGCAGGCAATCAATGCCTGGTATTGTACTAGCAGGTCAAATTTACATTTACATCAAATTTACAACGTTGATATTTTAGATTTATTTACTTATGGCTATGTTAATGTAAACTATTTTGCTCATGTTTTTTCAGGCTTTATACTGGCTATATTATTATTAGTACTATATAAAGCTAAAACACCTGTATGCATGCGTGTGTGTGTGTGTGTCTTTGTGTGTCTGTGTGTGTGTCTGTGTGTGTGTGTGTGTGTGTCTGTGTGTGTGTGTGTGTGTGTGTGTGTCTGTGTGTGTGTGTGTGTGTGTGTGTGTGTGAGGGTGTGTGTGTCTGTGCTTGCATGCATGTTTGTGGTTGAGTGTGTGTGTGTGTGTGTGTGTGTGTGTGTGTGTGTGTGTGTGTGTGTGTGTGTCTGTTTGAATCTCGCTTGCCATCTCAACCTGGTGACGAGCCCAGAGGCTCTGCACTAAGTGGCTTACAGTGGCACTGGCAGCTGGCTGGGACCTTCCCTGGGGAGAAAACATTTTAGCACTTCATAAATTCCTAACAAGGTCTCAAATTGCAGACGTTTCCATTCTTTTCTCCGCTCGAGCAGCTCTTAACCAGCAATGAGAGACTTCAATGACCTCCTTGTGTAGATGCCCACACCCATAAAACACTCATTTGTTGTTGCAAATTAGTTCTAATTATTCAACATTATAAACTCACTTAACATTAATAATAAAGCGGTTTTACTTAAAAATTTGTGTTTTTATACTGGAGATTTGCATCACTCTAAAGAATTTGTGTTACTCTCTTTGTAACAGATGGTTCTTTTGTAAGTCAAAGCATGAGAACAAGTCATGCATATGCAACCTTCAAATGGAACTCGTGAAGTCATGAAGCTGCGTCGTGAAGCTGCGTCGTGAAGCTGCGTCGTGAAGCTGCGCTATGAAGTCATGTGCAGAAAATCTTTGGTGTTCAAGTTGTAAACGTATGGGAACACCATTGTTAGCCAACAGCAACATGTACACAAAAAGATTGCTTGTTCCCTTCAAGGCTTTATATATCAAAATGCAGAAATTACTTCTTATTTCTTTGTGTTCAAACTCCAGAGGGAGAAAAAAGAGTCAAGATGACAAAGGTGACAATCTTAATTAACACTTATCATTGTGGTCCTGTAAAAAGGCTAATGTAAGCAAACTCTGTTGAAAAGCTGCACATTAAATATGTCACAACTTGTGAACCCGAAGCATTCTGAAAAATAAGACTTACGATGTTGTCAAGAAATAGTACATTTAAATGCTGTATAATACAGTTTTTTTTTATACTCGACCTGAGCATTTCTAATTTTCACTCATAAATAGTGCAACTGGACTACAATACACCATTACCCTATTCATCACATTATTCTGGACATTTTCTTATTCTTAACAGCTGTGGATTATTACTGAGTGTGTTGGTCTGACAATGGCATTTATAATACAACCTTCCTCAATAGAACCATGCACATTTAACATGTTTCTCTTTAATGTGATGCTGTCTGGAATTAAAGACCAAACAAAATCAAGGAAATTATTTCCTAACTGATGGCAGTTAATTTTTATTTAAAGCTCTAAAGATTGTTCCAGAAATGTATTTATGTTGTCCCAGATGGGAATACAATGATGAATCCTAATCAACTGATTATTCATAGAGGCACTTTAAATTGATTGCTCGAGAGGGAACATATTTTGTGCTTTGTAATGTATGACATATTTCAGTAAACTTTTTCAGCTATGTTCAATTCGTTGTTTCTGTACCTTTTTACAGGAAAAGAGATTTGTAAACAATACAAAACCTATTTAAACAAGGAAATCAATCCAGAAAACAAGTTACTTTTTAAAACAGTAAGTGAAAAAAATTATACATTATTGTAACAGTATGCAATCTGTTTCGTCTCTTGCAGTTTTCAGTGAGGATCTACATTCCAGTCTATACTTTGTAAATGCATCTTTGCAAGAAGTAGTTTTTGCCAGCACCACAGGGACCTCGGTGCCCTGTCCTGCTGGGGGGGCACCACCTGCCTCGCTGCGCTGGTATCTGGCGACCGGCGAGGAGATCTACGATGTCCCAGGCATACGCCATGTCCACCCAAATGGAACCCTTCAGATCTTCAACTTCCTTCCATCCAGCTTCAGCAAGCTGATTCACGACAACACCTACTACTGCACTGCCGAAAACCCTTCTGGCAAGATTAGGAGTCAGGATGTCCACATAAAAGCTGGTGAGTCCAGCTAGTTTCTATAGCATTAGCAGCATTAGTAATAAAAACAATTCAAATCACCTCAGATGGATATATAAGAGGCATTGTAAAAAAATAAATAGAAAGATTTGTTTGTATGAGTATCAACAGAACTGGTGGTGATTCGTTGTGCAAAGTGCAAAGAGCAAAGTGGTACACACCGAGAGGACAAATGTAGTTATGAAGGTGTGTGCATTACATATATATTACTGTAAATGAATATTTATGAAAGAAAATACTAACCCTAAAAAATTTTTTTTTTTGACAAACAGAAAATTGGGGCAACATTTAAACTGATGATTGACTTGATGTAGATACTGTTGATAAATGAATGTATGACTTTGAAGGCCATACTTCTTAAAATCGAAAAACATTAAGTTGGTCAGAAAAAAATAGGCATTGATTTCTTGTTGGTTTACTGAGATGACTGTTAGCACTTGAATGGCAGTGAGACTATGGTTACTCTTACCTTATGGTACACTTTTGTTTCATTTTAACAATTGACTTTCATTTTTAAAGACAACATTGTGTACAGGGGTTTTAAATTAATCAAATCAGGCAAATTAAAATGTAAAATTCTTTCTGATTGAGATTTGTTTCTGTTTTATTTGTTTCACAGTTTCACGTGAACCCTACACAGTAAGAGTGGCGGACCAGAAGGCTATGAGAGGCAGTGTAGCCGTCTTCAAGTGCATTATTCCTGCTTCTGTTGAGGCCTACGTCACTGTTGTATCATGGGAAAAAGACACAGTTTCACTCAGCTCAGGTAAGACAAGAAATATGTTCATACTTTGGTACAGTATATCCGGTTATTATAAATGAAACCTTGTGTAAAGGGAAGATGTTCCATGCCATTTCCAATTGTAAACCTACTGTATGTGGTACATTGTCCAAAGCACATAAAATTGCACAGAATGAAGTCTTTTTTTAAAAAAAATCTTTTTTGAAGAAAAAGCATTGACATTTAATGTTTGATGGAATGAGGTTTGTTAACTTTTCAATGGCTGTTTACCTCAGCCAACTCTCTGCTTATCCCTACTCCCTGCTCTTTGGACATTATGTTCTGTTTTTCTTTGAGTCATCTTCTTACCTGTTTACTGTTGTTGACTGCCACTGCTGAGGCTCTACCACTCTGCAGAGCCATCTCCCCTCACCAGCTAGAGGATGTTGATAAGTGTCACATTGAATTACTAAGCTTCTCCTCCTGTACACACTCAACCTCAGTCAACTCTATTTTGAGTCCAGCACGGGGTACAGGGTAACAGTTTACATAGCATCATTGACCTAGTTATCCTATTTGTTTGACTCCACTGGCACAGCAAGATAACACAAGACACCAGGACTTTTAGCACGATGGATTTTTATTCAAGTTTAATGGAATGCTTATCTCTTGATTGCTCCATGTACTGCCCGCTGGCTGATTTTGCTTCATATGGGGTGTTCAGGGACCTGTAAGTGAACACTTGATGTCATTTGACTGAGGGCAGAATCTAGGACAGTGTTTTGGTGGCATTTTAAACGTGTCTGTTCAAGCATGAAGATGTGTCTTCTGATCCATGCCAGCAGCTTATTTACTTGAGTTTACTCTAGTTGCTTGCTTGGAGCCACTGGTTGAAGACATCTCTTAAGGTCACAGAGAGGGGGCAAAATTGCAGCATGTAGATTTGATTAGTTTCAATACATGAAAAGACCAAGTAGACTCAGAGTTGAGTTTCAACTGTGACTGAAAATTAGTCTTCTGTTAAGATCAAAAGGTTAACATCGTTTTGAAACACAGAAAACATCTCTGTGTGTGTGTGTGTGTACAGTCCATTTATGCAGTAAATGGACTGTACATTTTTGTGTAGAATTCCTTTATTTAAAGAACCCTTTTATTCAATGACATTTTTCCTTTCCCTTATATTGACTTTCCTTTACAGATGGCCTAGAATGTGCAGCGATGTTTTGATGGAGTGTATTCTATACTTTTTTTAAAAAGGATTTTGCAACCATTCAAAAGAACAGCGATATTGGATTGTCCATGTTTACTCCAATAAGTATTGCAGCAGGAGAGTGCTGTCAAAAGCATGAGCACACTGTCAAAATCACTGCTGCTCCGTGATAAATATTTGATGGTCGATTCTGATGCATGAGCGGATTTACCTCACACTGTTATGGAGATTGTATGTTTACTCTAAGCGTGAGGGCTAGAAGGATCTTTATGCGAGTGATTGTGCACAAGCAAGGGAGACCACAAGTACACCAACAAAGCTTAGCGATGGCGACTGGGTGCAGTTCGGCTGAGCCTCCTTTTTCCTTTCCTCATTGTTTCTCCTTTCTTTTTTTAAATTTTTCATGAAAAATACCTTGGCTTTATGGACTTTATTGTCTTTATAAAGTAATCCCATTATTTATTATTTTTACCTTTTTGTTAGGAACACAAACATCAAGTGCACCAACTTAAGCATTGTTTATCAGAATGTGGGGATGAACAGCCAAGGCTAGAGATATTTTTCTTTTTAGAGAGGCAAAATCAACAAGACAGCATTCCAAGCTAATGATTTACTGAATGAGTCTCCTGATTTAGTAATGCAAAGGTTAAAACTAGCTTTAAGATCAGTAACTTGCACATAAATAGGATACTGGCTTAAATCATCATGGCTACTGAAATCTCTGAATATCCAGCGATACAAATTAGGGTCGAAAATAGATGCATAATTACAGACCAGGGCCTGTCTTAATTAATCAGCTGTGATTGAAAAGTTAATTACAATATGAATTACCTCTCAGAATGAGGACTGCTTAGTAGTCATTTGAAGCAGCCTGTTTTCAATGTGAATGAGCATGACGCAAGCTCAGTGGGTCCTAATGTTGCCACTAACATACCATTAACCTGTCATGAATTTTAAAATGGATCTCGCAGCATGAGCTTTCAAACGCTCTGCTCCGATCATCCTGGTTGCTTTTGATAAACAATTGACTGAATGAATAGAGATGAAAAAGGAAGAAGAAAGAACAGACAGCAGGGAGGGATGGAGTTGAGCTTTGTCCCCATGCTGCTATTAGGATTTTATATAGTGAATTATCAAATGGATTGATTTAAAAGGCATGTACTGTACAGTTTGTAGTGGTGTTTTCACATGCACATCTTTGTAGAAGTGTGCACATGCCTATGTCTGTGTTGTTGTTAATTATAAATCTGTCTGTATGTTTGGATGTCTAGTAGCCATAGATTATGTATTTGTTTTTTTTCCATCTGCTTACCTTTAGTACCTCAATATTTATGCCTAGTGACGATGGAATTATCTGGATGGCATTGGTTGCATAAAAAACTTCAACAAAACCAGTATTTTAGATCCTTAATAAATCTCAAATCTCACTGAATTTAAGACCTTGTACTTTCATAAATTTTCTGTTTATGATGAACTGTTGTTTGCACATCTTCACAAAAATTCATTTTTGAATATCTTAACTACCTCTTACACAGAAGCAGTATTTATACAATGTCAGCATGATCAAATGATATACAAAGTGCTCCCTCAGAGATTTTATTGCATATGCCAAATTTGCATTCATTTTAATCACGTTATGTAAGTGAAGTGATAGAGCAAACATTGTAGCGACCAGTCCTTTTAAATGAATTAGTAAATCAAAACAAAAGCTTCATGATGCCTACTATAGGCGTGCCTGACTACAACTGCTACAAATGTTATTATCAGTCATACTTATTTTCTCATAATGGTATGCATTACTAGTATAAGTCAAATTACCTATGTGGATTAGCATTATATTTATAAGTCTGTACTATCTGTTGATATTGTTGCCTGTGTGCACATTTTCTCATCTGTCTGTCTGATATCCTTTTTTCTATTTCCAGCTCTCCCTCCATACCACTTTCTCTGCAAACAGCAGTTGCTGTTCATAAATGAATCTGATTATGAGGTTTCTGCTAAACAAAATGTGTCCTCGCTGCTGTTGTTAAATGCTTTCTTATAGTAGATTAATACTGATTTACAATCCCAAATTGCTCTGTTTGTAAAGTTTTCTGAGATATTATGATCTGGCACTTTGAGAATGTATTTGAGAATGTATTCACTGATTGACTGAATAGTTTGATTCATTATCTCGAGGTAGTTTTCTGAATACTTTACTCAATTTAGTTAAATGAAAGTTATATTCTTTGTCAGAATCACACTGAAAATACATTTTCTTGAAATAAACATCATTTTCAAGACACAAAATCTTAGACTAGATTTAAAATACTATTTTCAAAATACATTTTAGGTGAAGATGCAAACATTTAAATCATTCATACATTTATCTGATTGTTTACATGAAGATGACAATCCATCTTAGTTTTAGTATCAGGTCATTGTTACAGTTTGTTTTTATTGAAAACCATTCATTGCGCCATTGTGCCATTCATGACATTTACTTCACTAAAATAAAACAATAACCAAAATGTAGTAAAAAAAATTAAATTAAATAAAATAAACATTAAGGTTGTGCTGGGTAATGGGAAAACCAGTCACACCTAAAGATTAGGAAGTCCACTTCAACCATAAGACATGTATATTACCTCTGGTTAAGACAGAAAAAAGGTAATGGTAAAGAATAGTGATGCAAAAAAAGGAGAGATAAAAGAAAGAAGATTAGAGGAGAAGTGAAGAGAGTTCTTCTCTTACTTTTTGAGATAATGCTTTCTCTATTGGATATACTGTATATGAACAGCTTTCATCTTTTAACTACTGGTCAATATGATAGTGATAGAGAAAATTAAACTTCACACTACGTTAAGACGCACTGGATGGCTTGCCATGTAAATATATACTCAAAAGCCACTCGTACATCCTGTACTGTATATGAACCATATTTGTGATCCATCCTTTTGACTTTCCCTTTATGTTTGAATGATGATGACGAATTTTGCTGACTTAACTATTTTTTGTTGCATTTTGATTAGCCATTTGTTTTGTAACCTGTTTTCAACACAAATATCAGAAGCTTGCATGGTCTAAAATGATATAGAGTGCCTCCTACCCTGTCCTCTCTCAAAGACTTTTCCTTTTCACCTTTTGTTTTGTTTTCTTCTGATGTTTCCTTCCATTTACTGCTCTCTTCTTTCCATTCTCCTCTGCTGGCCTTGACTATCAGCCTCTTCACTTCTCATCTCATTGCATAACCTGCTTGGCACAGTGCCCCAGTCAATTCCCTCCTGTGTAGAAAATGCTGTTTTTTATTTGCTTTATGCAAATAAGTCTCTTCGATACTCACAGCATCAGGAAAAAAATATCCAGTTACATTTTTCAGTCCTATTCAAGTCTGCTACTTCCCAGCTGTGCGTTTAGCATTTAAGTGATGAAAGTGCTTCTGCACTCTGGCATTCTGCTCACTTCTCTCTCATGGGTTCTTGTGAGTGCTTATAGAGGCTAATTAAACAGTTTGCTTGCTAATAGAATCACAGACTTAACCAGCCATCAGCTCAGTCACTGGAATGTTAAGGATGTCTTCAAAGGGGCTAATGTAGGTGTTTGTTTTACTTTATTACTGCTCAGCAAGAATTTATCATGCCAGTGATGTGCCACCAACTCCATTATTCACTGAGATTGACAGTGAGGGCACTGAGAGGCAGTCGGCGACAGGGCTGTAAATTTAACACACCCGAAGTCAGGCTAACCTTGAACCTAGGACAGAAGATGCAAGGAAATGTTGAGAAGGAGGGCTCGGAGTAGTAGGATAGGAAGTGAAAAGAGACTAAGAAAAACAAGAGGTGAAGGAGAAGACGATTTCAAAGGGAAGAGAAAGAAGAGTGGGCGAGGCTTTTTCTTTTGTAAACATGGTGCTGTCACCAAAGCCACATGATAATTTCCCTCTTTCGTCTTCCCCTTATCACTTTTTTATCACATTATCCAGCTTTTTTATGTTCAGGTTTTGAAAATCACTTAGGGTGGTACATTCTGCATTTAACCACATCAGAGGAAGATCTAGATCATACATGCACACGTACAACAGACATTTCTCTTATTCTGCAAATGTGGGTGCACGGGTAGGTTTTCAGCACGCGACTCCACCCATCCTGCAGTGAAACCTTATGAAAACAACACAGCCTATCATTTTGCTCCCCCCTCCTCTCACACAGATCAGCAGTTAGTGAAATGCTGACCCTTGTCTTTCACTGCACCCCTTTTCCCAGTCCACTTACACACATCTGCCTGAAAGCTTAGGGAGATGTGGGTGCTTATTATTTGTACATATTGTGTGCTGGTGTATGTGTAAAGGTTCTTTAGGTGTATTTTCATTTCATTGGCTATATGTGTAATTGACTGTGTGCAAAGTGTGACACTGTCAAGTCGGAGATGTTCAGGGTTGGAGATGTTTGTGTGTGTTAGGGCATTTCACTGAAAAAAGAAAAGAAAAAAAATCAATAGTTGTGTGCATTAATCATTCTGCTGCCACAAAGAATTATGGGAACATGAGCTGAAGGATGCATTTGTGCATTTGCAACATGTGAGTGCTATGTGGAAGGGAGTTTGGGGAATTGGAAGAGGGCAAGACAAGACCCTCTTAGTAATATTCGAGGTTGTGGCAGAGATAGTTGGGGGTGTTTTTTCGTGTATTGTGTGAACACGGTGTCTTCCTGTTGCCTTTTGAAGACTGTACACAGTTTCTTTTGCAAGGCTTTGAGATAGCAGTCATTTTATATGAAAAGCTTTGATGCTACAGCGTTTTAAAAAGCAGAGATTTCTTTTCTTTTTTTAGGAAGCTGTAAAAATGTTATGTTTCTAGATGGTAAAGCTAAAAATTATAACATTATTATTTACATTTTAGATTTTATCTCTGCTATTGTCATTTCAAAACAAAGAAACCTAGCTCTCCTTTGACTTTCATTTTGAGCTGAAGTCTCCATCTTTGCTGTGGTGAAGGCTTGAGGATGTGATACATATTTGATTAGGATCGATAGAACGGCTCCTGAGACAGAGATGGAGGGAAATCGATCTTAGACAGGGCTTCCCAAAAGCATCTTAAAGCTAAGGTCATCTTTTCAGCGTCCTTGAGACTTGAAACTGGGGCAAAGACTTTTGATTTGTGCTAAAATACAATACAAATCTACATGCTGCAAGTACAGTCTTATGAAGTAAACAATTGTAAAGGAAAGCTTATCCATTTCTTTACTGCTTATTCCAGCTTTCATGGATTATATCATGTCATCTTCTGCTGACATCCTTATTGCTATGCCCATAAATACAATTAAGCATCTGTTTAGGGATGGGGGACTGAACAGCAGACAGTGCTCTGGCAGAAAGGCCGTGTCCCAGCTGATGCTCCATACGGATAGACCAAATAAACAACTGTTGAAGCGGGCACTCTTCCATCAGTGTTTACTAATAAACAGTAGCAATATGGCAGCCATTAAGCTGTTTAGGCAGGGAATGATTAGGGTGAAGATGGCTGGGTGCACAGGGAGACAGAACATGCTCTCATCTTTAATAGGCAATTTGGCTTTCCGTGATGGGGATACCCATTTGTTTTCATCTTGAATAGAAAACAGATGATTAAATAAACACTGTTCTGGTAAAGTGTGAAGTCATGTGCATCAATTTTTTTCAATTCAATATGTTTTGGAATTTACTCTGTTTTCATTAGCATTTAATAGGTACCAATTATGGTTGTACATTTAAAGAAAATGTATACAGCATATAGGGCAGTTCATTCATGAAACATTTAGCTGTTAATATTTAGTTCCATCAAACCCAGTAACGGTAACAAGTCTATCCTGTTGGAGCGCATGGATCACTGTAGGATATGGCTGTGTTGAAAAGGGATGGAGCCAGGCCAGGACTAACCTGGCATTAGGCCAAGACACAGATTAGAAAAAAGCATGGTGTGAGCTAATTACACCCGGAACAAGCAATTAATTTCAGTTTATAAACTCTCCTGGATGTGGCCTTCTCGCTGTAGGTGCAAACTCCTCGATTTATGTTTGTACCTGCATACAGTATGTTGTTGACAGGTGGCATGGTTCATGGAGGAACCTTTCAAAGTGTTTCAAGCTGAACTATTGGCGAAACTAAAGACAAACTGATGTGCTCTATCACATACCATAATACAGCAGTGTCTGATCCCATGGTGACTGATTAGTTTCCAAAAATTGCACCTAATAACTCAAATCATTCTGCTGACCTAATAGGGATTTTTCATAGCTTGTCTTCCATCTAATCAAGGATTAATACACCGTCTTATTTAGCTCTCAGGGTGGTTAATCTGGAAAAATACAGTAAATCACATTGAGCCTCTTTTAAGCTTTCACACAGCACTTCGGTGACTGTGCTCCCTGCTGGGCATCTATGTATTTTAATTTGGGAAGAATTTGGGAGAATTGAAAAACAAATTTCTTTTATACCCAAAGCTAAATAATAGTTGGAATAATGGTTTATAATGCTGATATAAAAAAGGAAATTTATTATTTGTCACATACATACAGTATATAGTAACAAAGAAATGCTGGTCTACAGTACATTCTTGCTGCATCATATCAGTTTTAGTTCCAATAATAATCAGCTGACATCAATGCAAGGTGACCCCTATCTTTTCTTTTTTTTTGATGTATGAGGCATCAGACATCATTCCTTTTCCTCAAGGCTCATTTTCCTTCTTCTTTCCTCCTCTTTGGCATGAGCCTTGAGACAGAAAGACACACACACACACACACACACACACACACACACACACACACACACACACACACACACACACACACACTTTCAGCCTGTCTTTGTCCTCACCTTGCCATTACACAACCAAGAACTAAGACCCAAACAAACTCAAATTCCTGGCATGTTAATTTAAATGAACATGTAATTGTCTAAAAGATGATCAGAGTTTTTTTAAAAAAAAGCCTGGATTGTATGACTGCTTCATTTGTGAATGAGGAACATATTGTTTGACAGCATGTGTCCTGTCCTGCATCCTGGCTTTGATTTTTCATTAAATGTTGCAGGATGCATCATGGTAAAACATTAAAGGCAGAAAGGAGAATCATGTGCTCTGTACTGAGAATGCCAGTTTAGCTGTCATTTGCAGTGGTGATGTCACAAGATGACAGCTAATAGCAGAGTGGCCTTTTGACAGACACAGCCTGCAATCTTCACATCAGCGTAGGTTTTGAGCCAGCCAATCAGGGCCGAGCAGCCATTGCTGCACTGGCTTATCACCTGCACACAGCTGCTGTTGCCCCTCCATGGGAGCGAGAGGAGGGGAAGAAAGAAAGAGCGAGAATGAATAGTCTCCCTGAGACAGAGGGTGATTTGTGTTGAGCCTTAGCAAGCATCTTTCTTTCATACCATTTCAGAGGTGTGTGTGTGTGTGTGTGTGTTTGAGAACATATTTTTCTGGCTACTATAATCCACATCTTTCATTTAAGTAAGAAGAAAAGAAAATTTGTGTTTGTTGTGGCTAGTGCTGCATCAGCCTAAATAGCTAAACTGTGATTCAGAGTGGAAATGTGCTTTGTAGCCCTTGTGAAAGGAGAAGCTAGAGAGAGGGAGAGATAAGCTCAATCTGAATTGATTTTGCTGTTACTTTCTGCTGTACTTGAGTTTCCATAGCAACGTGGCCAGGTTCTTCTCGGCCTCCTAGGGCAAGTGTAATTGTTGTCTGTTCTTTGCAGCATAACTCTTTATATGTCTCTGTTTCTCTCCTCTTCTCTTCTTTCCTTATTGTTTCAATTTCCTCTTAACAGTGGAATTAATGAGACTTAAGATAATATTAAACACTGTCAACAACATACAACATTGAAAGGCATTTTTTCCCTCCTCAGTACAAACGATTTCTTTAACAATTTGTCAATTTTTCTTTTTTTTTTAAATGTCCAAAGTAACATAATCAGATATTAATTTTTGTCCAACAAACAGTTTTTATCCTTAATCTTTTTTTTTTTAACCTACCCAAAGCCATAAATATGCTTGAACTGAACAATACTTTGCTTAGGATGTATGTTCTTCTCAGCACATGATCATTTCAGAAGTCATAAATGTGTTATATAAGATGCAGTAATGATACAGCAAAACTCTTGTTTTATATGTAAGTATATTGGATATTCTGAATGAAAACAGTTGCCACACGTTAGGGATTTGATCTTAATGGTCCCATATTATGCCCTTTTTGGGGTTCATATATCTAATAAAGTACCTTCACAATCGCTCACGTTAGAAAAAAGTGTCTGTTTTCATGTATTGCCGCTTTATGCAGGCTCTCTCGTCTGCCTCTAATGCTCAGACTCCCCACAAAGAGAGAAGAAAAAAAGGTCCCCACATTGGTCGGCCGATCTGTTCTCTCATATAATGGTCACTCGTTCGGCTTTGTTTTTAGATATGTCCCGTCCCTTTTACCATATTGGGAATGCTACAGTCAGTCCAAGGGGAACTTGTGCTTTCTGCAACAAACCAATGGGATTGGATCAGTGACATCACAGGTTTGTGATATCACCATTTTTAACAAGGGGTGCTAGGGACAGAGCATTTCATGCGGCAGCCAAAAGGAAGAGGTAAGAGAAGCCGCGTTTCCGCAGACTTTGAATTTTTGCACTAATATGTGTCTAAACATCCACAAGACACCTGGAAAACACTCGAAAGAGCACATAAAACCAGAAAAAAGCATAATATGATGTTATATAATACCTGAACCTTCAAACATTTATCTGAGGGAGAAGAAAATATTTAAAATGAGGCTTCCTGGATCAGATGCATATGCAATAGTCCCCAATAGATTTTGCTTAACATCCAAAGAGGTCAGGTGGACCCTTTCGTATTTTAATTAGATATTACCAGCTCTCTCTCTGATTCCAATGATACAGCACTGTGGGTATAAAAAACATTCACAGCTGTTAAGAGCCATTTGGCTCATAGAGGCCTTGCCTGCTCAGCAGGGAGAAATGGAATGCATGTCGGGTCTGCAAGTACTGCTGATCTGATACATTTGCATTGTTGCTTTCAGGTCCTCACAAATGAAAAACAGTCAAAAGTACGAGTGAGAGAGCTTTGATCAGCACTTGCATGATGCATGATGTAAGGACTGAGCAGTATCTCCGCAAGAGACAAAAAGTTGATATTGAAAAGCTGAGTGTGACTCAATAAAACAAACATGTTGATATCAAGTTGGAATTGGATTGGCTAAATTATACTATACGATAATAAGAGGGCTAATATGACTATGTTGTACTGTTGATTGCGTGCAACCTGTGCGGATATTTTCACCTGGCAATTGCCTCACTGTTTTACTCATCATGCATTTCTTCTTCTTTGTCAGTCATTTTGATGTCTTAAACATTAAATCTAAACGTGTGCTGTGCTGTATTTCAAGATAGCTCTTGTATAGCTCTGATAGCAATGGCCCTGTCCCAATCTGCTCTGTGTTTTCTTGCTCCAGATCAATGTTAATTAATACACATCTCCCTCAGGGACAGCAGGGAGTTCATGCAGAGAATCAGAACTCACCATTGCAGGACAGGCTTGCTCTTGACTGTGTTTGGGAAGTTAACCCTGAAAATACATGCAAATCGGAAATAGTACCGGCTTTATTTCACGTCTAAGCCTCTGAAAGGCTTCAGTCATAAACTGAGTACGACTCAGGAGTAGGGATGGGGACTGAAACACGGTTCCAGTCAGACTCAGGTACTGCTATCGAATCTTGGGGGTCCTGGGCTATAACTTTACGTCTCAAGACAAGTCATGCCTTTTAAATCAAATTACGGGTGCACAAACATACATCTAATAAAATCTAATAAAGCTTTTCTTTGATAAAATACAATAGCCTGCAAACAAGCACATCTTTACTTTACTTCTGGTTGAAACACTCTGGCTGTTAGTGTAAATAGCATTGAGTTGATGAGGACACATAATACTAGATGGAGACTGGATTGGTATTAATATGAATTAAAAATGTACAATCTCTACTTATGAGTGGTCTGTGTGCAATCAGTGCTTGTCTCGTTGTATACGAGCATCCAGAGTGGTTATTTAGGACGATGGCAGTATCTTGTCTTCAGATAAGCTTAATCCTGAGATACATTTCAAATGTCAGTTTTCTATCTACCCAAATTCAACTTGAAATTTTTCAAAAAGCAACATTTGAATTGAAAATCGAAAAAGAAATATATGCAGAGCTGTACATGCACTGTACAATCAGCTGATTGTTTCAGGCAGTCTGTGACCACACATACACTCCAGAAAAGGTTTGTGCAGTCTTCTAGTTTCGTTCTCATTTGTTTATGCTCCTATGTCTTGTTCTCCTCTTCCCTCTACATCTCCCTCTGAAAAGCAATGTTAAAACAAATTAAAAAAAGAAAATGGGAGACATGTTTTTGTGCATGCCTGGCGGACAGATAGGCGCTGCATAACTAGCAGTTTCCTCTGAAGTGGGGAGAAATCTATTTGCTTGTAGAAGCTGCTTGCATAATCCTTTAGTTACACTTGCCAGCTGTGAGCAAAGATACGATGCTGTGGGATTTGGCATGAATATCATTGGGAGGACAAAGAAATGAAACTGATAAGTGTTTGGTGCACAGGGTCCTTTGCATAAACCAGGATAACTCAAAATCTGAGTTCTTAAATATAAATGATGTTGAGAAACTATAAATGCGAGCACGGAGTTGGGAATATTTAGTCTTCTTAGTTGGAGCTATCTTAAAATCACAGATCAGAATTGATTTATTTATAACCATTTTTATAATTATTTGAAGCAAATTGACCAATTGCATTTGATTTAAAAAAAGGGAAATGTTGTATGGTTTTGCCATGGTTTTACTGTGTGCCTTTTCCTCCAGATCAGTGAAGATTGACCTCATTTTGGACAAAAAAGAAAGGTTTTTGCTAAACCAGGTCTCTAAATCTCTAACTAATGGTTGTCTTTTCTTCCTTTCCTCCTGTTTACAGTATATGCAGCAATATAGAAAAAACACATCACTCAACAGCTTTCAATACATCTGTCCCTTTCTCTGCCCGCCTCTGTGTGTGTTTGTTTGCTTAGTCTCCTTGGCTTAAGCCTGCATTTCATACCTCCTGGAGCTGCTGAAAGCTAGCATGAAATACCCCCAAGATGGTGTGTATGCTGCAATGCACAGACCTCAGATCTCATATAGCCAAAAGACTGTAATCAAACTATCTCAAGCATTAAACACTTGCTAAAATAAAAAACTCAGGCTAACAATAAACAAGCAACAATACTCAAACATGAGATTAAGAATATTTTAAATGCAAATTATCTCACCAATAATAATAATAAAAAATCTATATACAGTTTATAAAATATATTAAGTCAAATGTTTTATTCTACTACTGCCTTAAAAAAGTGATCCCATAATTAGTTCCTTCCAAAAGATTGCTTGAGATGGGTTCACAACAGCAGGTAAGGCAAGTGTCTACTGTGTGGCAGAAGTGGCTGTTGAGCATATAACCTTTTTTTTAATGTGTGAACATGAAGTATTACGAGATTAAGATATTAGCCTTCCATTATTATGGTGGTTGAGCCCTCTGCCTTGCCTTTAAGGTAAAAAACAAAAACCCTCACTAAATTCTACATGATGATTTAATGTCAGGATGCAGAGTAAACAAAAAATCTGTACTTTCCTGGGAAAAAGGGCAGAGCCCCTGCTGAAGAGGTTGAGTCCTGCATTAAAATCTATGTATAGAAATACTTGACATATTATGACAACTTGTTCAGCCATTTTGCACGTAAAGACTTATGCAATGAACTAATGCATAAATGTTGTGTGTGTGTGTGTGTGTGTGTGTGTGTGTGTGTGTGTGTGTGTGTGTGTGTGTGTGAGGGGGGGATTATTCAACAGAGACCCATTATAATACATTTTGATCAACATCATAAGCAACTGATAATGTAGGAAACAGCAGAGAATTGTACATCATTATTTGCATGGATGTACCAAAGCATTTGCAAGTTGTTTAAAGAAATTACATATTTCTTTTTTGATGTGTATAAGTGAGACAATGATGTGAAGACTGAACAGATAGTTTTGAGAATTTCAATTCTGATCTGAGAAATATACCAAAGTGACTGAGAAAAACTGTATTTGGTACAAGTTAAAATATTTAGGTAAAACACGGCAACGACTATCATTATAACTGTATTTACTTTAACTAATCAAAAAAACATTGCCTGATTAGAGTGTGTCTAAATCTACGGAGCTCTCAAGTCATTCTAATTATTGTGTAAGCGGGGATCGGCCCATGCAAACAACCTTATTTTCTTTGGTTTCTGCAACACAGCAGCTGTGGTTGTCTACGGCATATCTCTAATGCCCAAATAGCATTAACATTTCATTATCCAGTGGAAACAATAGAAATGTACAATAAAAGGGAAGTTTCCACATCCAGGAGAGCTAAAATATTGATGGGATTGTGAGGTAAATGGCCTCAGATCAAGATGTTGAAAATGGAAGATATGAAGAGAGCGAGCAATTTGATGAGGGGAAGAAATCTCTTGTAAAGCTGGGCATTGTGGGGCTTTGGCGCATAATAAATGAAATGAAGTGTGTGTTGTATCTTTGGTGTGGAGTCAGTATCACAAAAGCCAATCCTATTTTTACATAGAAGACAGGTCTGTTGCTATGCTCTTTGAGAAAGCCTCCTTTAGCTTGGAAAACACATAGCTCTTTTTCCTCATGGGGGTGCATCACACCTCAAGAGTGGACAGGAGAAAAAGGAACAGTCAAGGGGACCTGTCTCTGCTAGGTGACACTTTCAATTGATTATTGATGATTTGATCCATTATACACTCAAAGAAAGGTGTTGACACCGGCAGAAAGAGACTCTATATTTATTCATATCTTTTTAGGCAGGGGTGTGAATGCTGTGGTCAGAAATGTGTTTTAACTATTTATTAAGTGTTTCAATCTTTTCAACTTCATTAACTTATAAAATTTCAACTGCAAGAAGTAACTCGTTCAGTAAGATGTTGAAAACATTCAAATATAATAATAAAATATCGTGCATCAGTGTAGCTATTTGATTGAAAACGTTGATGCCAGAACATCACTTCAGTGAGACAGCCTTGTTGTAAAGAAAAATACTGTTTGTCTGCATTGTTAAGTCACAAACATGTTGATGAAATCCTGCTAACATGAACAAAGTTGCTGTACAGACAAGATTACTGTTCCCAAACAAGTCAATCAGATTTTCTCTGCTCTTATTCCTTATGTTGTCTTCTCCAGATGTCATCTATTAGATGTCAGATTAGGAAGAGTGCTGGTGGATTAGCCAATACAGAGCCAGAATCATCCTAGATTAGATTATAATATATGGACATCTGGGTCACAGCTCTGGCAAAATAACATTAAGTCAGTGTTACACAGGGAGACAGTACACAGACTGTAATCAGCAGACAGAAGGAGGGCGGAGGCATTAGGAAATAGAAAGATGAAAAATCCTTTGGTTTTACAACTCCCTAATTGCAAAGGGCGCAACAGACACAACAGGCAAACCAACATCAGTTCTGATATTCAGCAAACATATATATTCAACATTTTAAAGCATTAAGAAAGAGGTGTTTGTGTCATCTGAATATACACATTTTAGAGTCTGAGCATTTGTGTGTCTCAGGTCTCCTTTGCAGACTGATACATAGGTTTGTAATAATAATCATTTTCTATTTGTTTCTTTTGAATGGGAGCCCAGTGGCAGAAAATGTACATACTCAGTTTGTATGTGAAAATCTTTCATTGGTTGTCTTCATATATTTTTATACCTTTTTGATTTTTGATTTTTTTTTTTGTTTACCTTTTCTCAGTTTCCACCTACGCTATTTAAATGTGCAATTTGTGTCTTCATGACCCTGAGGAAGGCCACAACAGAAAAGCATCATTCTGACTTTTTAATAAAGCTAACATGACATGTAGCAATAGACAGAGGTTAGATTCAAACTAACAGCTGCTGCAATCAGCATCTTTGTACATATCCAGCATAAACGCTTGACTCCCTGTGAAATCACTTTTTATGACGTCACAGGGAGAACATTTTCCTGTACACAAAACTCTTACTAAAATTACACTACGTTTGTAATGTACATGTAAGAGGAGATTCAGCCTTCAAAAAAAAATTCAGATGGCCACAACAAGTCCTCTGTCTGAGCCAGACGCATGAATCTAAATGAGCACCAGGAGAGAGTTTTGAGTTATAGGCTGATCGGTGGATGTCTTGGTCATATTTACAGGATCCAGTCTGATAAATAAATATAAATCTATATTGTATTTGCAAATGTAGGGACAATGATGTTTTAGTGTGTGACTGAGTCACTGCAAAAAAATAAAAAATGCTTTGGGTGTTGCTGACATGATAAGTGACCACACAATCACTTTGGCCAACTGAGGTTGTTTCAATGTGCTATAATGAAACTTTGACTTGACGATGCAATTATGATAAGTAAGATTCCTTGTTTTTATATGAAATGTTATTATTTGTGTTTATTACTATTTGTGATCAAGTTACAGTTTAAATATATACATACATATACATGAGATGTGTTTTTATCATTACTAAACTTTAAGAATGATGACAGATTTTTTAAGGCCCTGTCGAGAAAGTATGAAGCAACCTCTCAATACAATTTAGGAAAGGGACAACTTCTTTTAGTTAATCACTAAGCAACCCAATATTATCTATTTTTAAGATAATATACCTTGATATAGACGTACCTTTTTGTCTTTTGAGTTTTGTGATAGCTTACTTTAACAAAGAAAATGAACTACACATTTAACAAAAAAAGAAAGAATAAAAAGATTATGAATATGGAATAAAAATGTTATAAATCTGATTGGACCCATTTTTAATTTTTTATTTATTTATTTTCAGTTTTAACTGATAGAACCATAAACATATAGAGGAATCCAGCCGTAAAAAGAGCAAACAGTAACATTTGAAAAAAAAACCAAAAAACAACAACAGCAACATTTGCCTTGTTTTGTCATCTGTCTTTTTTTTTTTTTTTTTTAGCTCCAGCATAGTCCATAGTGCATATAAATGAATAAAGCTGAACAAATACCTGGAATAACTCGTATGATGACAGATTAAGTTGATAATGTATGACATTATTGGAGGCGACAGTATGATCTGATCTCTAGATGATGATGCAGTGGGCCTAGCTATAGGAAGGCATCTCTATCACAGCAATTTGTATCACTGGTTCTCTGTCTCTTTGACAACCTGAAGAGATGTGAAAGAAAGAGATCTTACACTAAAATATGACATGTCAATTTTTTTTGTATTTGCTGCACATTTTTTGAAGGGTTCTGTGATGCCTGTCTGCAAGAAAAGTATGCCTGTAAGTGCATGCATGCACTTATGTGCTCAGTGTGTCTGCTGTATGTCATTTGCACATACAGTATGTGTGCAGCAGTCTGCCTCTTCCTGTGAAAGTGTATCTATGTGAGAATGTGATTCTAGTTGCATTCGTCACTCTTTTTCCTGGGGTGTGTGTGTGTGTCATATGTGATTAAAGTTAACCCTTGTGAGGCGGCTGGTGCACCCCTCCTCTGTGTCCCCCAACCCTCCTTTTGTGTCTCTCCCTTCCCCTCCATCTACTCCCCCTCCCTTATATCACTCCATCCCTGTTCTCCTTCCTCCTGGCACTCTGACAGCACAGGAGAATATGATCCCTCAAGGTCCCACCTCCCTTTTCTGGCTCCCGCGGGTGGCGTTTCCTTGGAAACAGTGTCAGAGTTGACTGGGTGGGTGCAGATAGATGGCTGCCCTTTATCGGACTACACCACTGGTCCATTAGAAGCCACCAGACTGGACCTGTGAGCACACTTGCACCCCTCTGTTCTCACCCAGAATGGAGTGTTCCACCTGACACGTGTGAATATTAGCTCGACCCAGGCTGAGTGTGTGTGTGTGTGTGTGTGTGTGTGAGTGTGTGTATGTGCTCTTTTTTTCTGTTTATTGAGTCTCTTTTCTTATTACTGCCCATGTGTTTCTATGTGTTTGTGTGTTTTAATGATTGGCAATATCTCTCATTGAATTAGACATATTTGGGTAGAAATTCTGCCCAAGTGTTTTCTTTACTCTGTGTCCTTGGTAGGGAAACAAAATGGAGACTGGTCTTTGCTCTGCTTTGTCTTCATCCTCTCACAATGGTTTGAATAAACCCTGATCTCTTTACAGTCTCTTTTATCAGCATGAAGTTGATATGTCATTTTTAAAAACTGTATTTCGTTTTCAAATAAAGGACAGGAGTTCCTATACTTTAAATTATTTTAACTGCCACTATTTCGGAAGCTACACATACAAGCAGAGAGTAAAATGAACAAATCAAACCTTATGGACAATTTCTTACCTACTGTACCTCAAAGCACAGGAACCTCATTGTTTGATTTGTCTACCATTTTTGGGAAAACATAAAGCAATTTCATCTGCTGGAGATATTGAAAAGTACATTCTGTTTTACCTTTGTGAACATAATGTTTTAACAAATAGCACAGTCTAAACCCATGTATCAAAAACATTAGGAGACATGATAGCTGTGGAATATGTCAATTTAGTAAATACTTTTAGAAGCTGTAGTTAAACTATTCCCTATTTGGATGCTTTCAACTGTGTAACATATCACATCATCATTACATCATTACTGTAAACTGTTGTGTGGGAATATATTTGTCAACTGCTGCAATTCTCCAATAATACTCCCTAATGAGTCTCATGTCTGTCAAAACTGCTTGACAACTTGTCAGCAAACACTTGAACAAAAAAATCCCCCAAAAAACATTCTTCTTGTTTTACATACTTGATCCTGTATGTGACTGTTTAGTCAAAAATGTATAAAATATTGAAAATATTGAAGTGGGTTGACCACAAGATCTGTTATTGTTGTCCATTAGGTATATCCAATTTTCTCTAAACCTACTGCGAGGAGCTTACTTTTTTTTATTATTGGGCAGTCTCAAATTAAAGCTAGAGCCTCATTTTAACCTCAAAAAAAGAACATCAGAAGAAGATTGCATCTGTATGGTTATGTTGGATGCCTGTTCTCATTGACACCTTGTCTGATTCTGACAGACTTATTTAATGGCAAAATGTAAAAGTATGTCATACAAAGAGGAGATATTCTGTACAAGAATAAGCATAAATGATCTACCTTGTCAACAGGGACCACCAAAAGAAAAAGAAAAGAAAAGTTTCTGACAGCAGCTGTAATCATAGGAAAAGCAGGAAGGGGATTTTTTTTTCTACTAGACTGATCAGCTGCAGTACTGCTGCAAAGCAATAGCTGACCTCCTTCTCCTTTTGGAATGAATTTGCCACTGATATAAGCTACACATAATCAAATGTTTTAGTCAACATTTCTTTCAGTTCAAACTTTTCTCCTTGAAGTAAAAATTTATTTATCTAATGTTTTTATTCATTTTCATAAAGAACATGCGTCTTGCATGAAGATAAAAATAAAATACCTTGTTTAGAGAATATTAAATCTTTACCACCTGGGTATAGTATAGTGGTTGCAGTGCATCACTGGAAACTTTCCTGTACAGTCGTGGTCATAAGGTATTGAGCTTCCTTCTAAAGAAAAGAAAAAGATGCAGCTTTGAGCCTTTGTATACTCTCATAACAATCAACAACAATATTAATTCAAAAACAAACATTTCTGTCAAAATTACATAAACATGTAATTTTCAATCAACACATTAAAAGGAGACATATTATTAAAAAAAATTATTTTGATAATCTGAGTGGCTACTGACCTACAAAATTGGAAAGAGATCAATCCAGTCCTTTGTATGTGGTCTGCATCAGTCTTACCACACAGAGAAAAGTGCTCAGTTTTAAATTTTCTCAGTTTCTGACATCACAAATTGGATTCTTCCCATGGACTCTACCTTCAGCCTAGAGCAAAACTTTTGCGCAGGTCACAGTGCATACAATTTATGCATACAGTAATGAATCATGACATATATTTTGTTCCCACAGTTATGGCATTGTGAACCACAAATCAATATTGCTTGAATTAATTTCACATTTATGTTTTTAGCTTTTTTTAAATACCTTCCTGTTTTCCATTACAGCAGATTATTTGGAGTCAGGTGAAGTTCTTGGCGTCATTAGTGAATAAATTGTTTGTATATATATATATATATATATATGTAATTATATTATATTATATATGTATTTAAAGTATTTACCTCAGGTCGGCTCCTGACTGACTTAAGTAACGTGTGATAATCCATGAAGGCAGCATGTGGGACGAGGGGAATAAAAGAAGGAAATATAGAAATGTTAACATGGTTGCTGTCTGCAGGTTTCAACATACCAATTCTCCATGAAACCAAGATTGGATTCTTTGAAGTACGTTTGTGTCTATGAATGCACGTTTGTTTTTGTTTTAAATGGAGAACAAGGACTTGTAACTGTGATAGGATGTTTTCTGCACGGATATCTGAATAATTATGTTTGTGACGGATGAATCATCTTAGTGAGGTTTAAGAAAGAGGTGAAGGAGGCTGATAAATTCCAACTAAATGAATATAAGACAGATGGTGTAATTTATGTCATCACTGGAAACAGAGCATGAGGCTGCTATAAAAAGGGTCATTGTAGTATCACAAGTGGATGAAAAAAAGCAGCTCCATATTGTCAGAATCACATCGTCATTTAGATAACCATCCCCAAAGAGACTTTATAAGTTGAGTAAACTGCCACAGAGACTATACTTCCAACAATTACTCATCCAATTTCACCTTCTGTTTTCTTGGTTGATTTGCATCTATAAACCTTAGTAAGCAAGGCATTGTAATGCCTAATTGGGTGGTAATGAGCTGTCAAATTATGCAGAGGGTTGAGGTTCAAGCTTATTAGTTGCTTGGTTGCCCATAACATTTTCTGTCTTTCCTTTGCTACTTCTGTGATTCATGGTTATCAATGCGATCTCCCTTTTGTTTTGCCTTTTTTCATTCTCTCGGATATATCCCTGTTATTCTCAGGTCTTTCTGTCTTTCTCTTTTCCCTCCCTTCTCTCTATGCTGTTCCAAAAATAGTCTCCTATTATACATGAGGTCAAGGCCATGCAGCAATCAGCACGACGGCCATGCACATCAACATTCACAATAGCTATCATTTTGCTCACACTAGCTTTAATTCTCTCTACATAACTCAGAATCAGCTGTACTGAACAGAGGGTTGTACTGTAGGCTTCTGAAAGAGGGCTTCCACATTTCCCTATCAAAACAAAAAAGAATACCTCACATAATGTAACAGTCTTGAGCCTGTCAAGATTTTTTTGTTTCTTTTCTTTTTCTTTTTTTTGAGACACTTTGAATTAAGATGTGCTTACAGTAAGCTTACAACATCCAGATAAGCTTACAACATCCATGACACAGATATGTATACAATAGCAAGGGACGTTCCAATCTGGTCACAAAATATCTTTAGAAAAAGCTGTTCATGTCAATTATTAACTAATGTTCTTACAGCAGTTAATAAGAATTAGACCATAAGCGAGTTTAAACTAAACTGATAAACCAATGCATGCAGTGCCTGCTGTGTTAAAGGTATGCATACAAATATTCAAGAATACATTACTCCATGTTTTCTGTTAAATGGCTGGAGAGATGTAACATTAGACTTTCTATATGGACTATTTGGCTAGAAACACCTCTTCAAGTTAATTCAATGCTGAGTCCAATATTGTAAAGTAAGAGCACAAAATTCAAACCACTTGTTAGTCACATGCCTGCTGACACAGGAAACTGTGGGAGATAAAAATACTTTCTTACACATATACACGTATTAACAACCAACAATTATGGGCACAGAATAGGACGTTTTTGGGAGAAAAATTAAATCTAAGACTCCCGAGAAATATGAGATTACCTAGAAATCTTTCAAATCTGAAGAGGCACATATTTTTAAAGTGATTTATTAAGGGTTTATGTTGAAACACAACTCAAGTGAATAGACATTAACTTAAAAAACAGCAGTGAATACTTTAAGCATGGAGAATGGCTGGATGCTTGTTAGTGAACCATTACTTAGATGACACACCAGTCAATTTGACATTTCTCTAAGGGCCCTCTACTGCTGCCTCTTGGGGCCTACAATTAATTCAATAGAAAGGCCCTGTTTGTGTGTTGGAGTGGCGGTAAAAGGTTACGGTGGGCTTTGTGAAACATTTTACATCTTACACTGTGAACTCCGTAAGGAAGAAAAACGAGCCCTGAGGCAACTGTTGACGATGCGTTTAGAACTAGTTTGTGCTGAGCTCCTGCTCAGGATTGTTATAATGCATTTTTATAACATTGCTAAATGATGAAATCTGTATGAAGCAGTAGTCTACTGTATTGCCTAAGGGTGGAAATAGACATGCACACACATACACACAAGCTTAAACACATACAGACACACATCCAGAGATTAAATCATCAAGCATGCATTCACTGCTCTCCTAGTCACTTGTCACTCATGATTGACAGAAAGCAAGTAAGGCCCCATAAGAAATTCTGTTTGTAAGTGCAACCACCCTTTGTGTCATCTTAGCTAAAAAAAATTCTGAATGCATGATTGTATGGTAAATGTCACCCCCCCCCCCCCCCCCCCCCCCCCCCCCACACACACACACACGAGCAAGAACAAAGCCATTATTTCAGTGTCACACATGACAATGTGCAATTCCACTCAGCAAACTACTCCAAGGTGATGAAAGTGAAGGTTTCTGCCTCTGATTTTTTTAATGTGCATTGGAGGCCTCACTTTGCAACCATCTTGTTTTTTTTTGGTGACTTGTACTTTAATGTAAGCAGAGGGTCAACAAGGCCTGTTCCCCCATCCTTCCAATTATGGAAAACACAATGTCATCAGTAGATCAAGACAACTGTCTTTTGTTGTATTGATGAAATATTGTTTTTTAATCCAGTATTTTTGGTCTTTCTACCTTTATTCTCAGTTGACTATCAGTTGGATAAATCTTTTTACATGTCTTTACATTCTGAAATAAGTTATGAACTTCTGGCAGTGTGAAACTGACTCTTGTTTTTCTTAATTGTCATTATCACACGGACTGGCTGACTGACAGCAGTCACTGATTAACATATTGATTCCAATTGACTGTCTGGCTTGCCATCAAATGGCTGAGTTAAGCACAGACTTTCAGACTGGCTGGCTGACCAGCTTACTAACACAGCCCCATGGCTCACTAATTAACTAACTGACCCACTAAATTCCTGACTGTCTGCTCACTGACTGATTGACTTGCTGTCTGCAGACCAGCTGACAGTCACCCTGACTCAACTGTCACAGGATGGGATTTCTTCACTGTGGAAAACTCCTTGACTGTATGACTGACAGGCACATTTACATTATTTTCCATTAGTTCTAATATGGAAGAAATGAGCAGAAATGAAAAGCATCCAGGCAGAAATAAACTGGCAGCTCTGTGTGTGTGTGTGTGTGTGTGTGTGTTTATTTAAATTGAAGAGATGAGCCATTATGTCTTTTGTATCTTGTTGCATTTGACCACAATAGAAAATCATTGTAAAAGGATTCAGAACAAGTTGCTAATATTGAGCAGCTGCCTTATTTACAGATTCAATATTTCTCTCACATCCAGGCTTTATTTTCCCCACAGCTTTATCTAAATCTTGCAAGCTTGACTAAAATAGACATCATGCATAAAATCAATCAGTGATAAGTGCTGATACCTGAATTCATTAGGTCAGACACTTTTTAGAGAAAGCAGCTGATCATTTATTGTTTTGTGCATTCCTTGCCATGATTCATCTGTACTACTTGTTCACGGTTGTAGAAAGCTAGACCATATCTCAGCATGTATTTTAGCATAGACATTAAGATTTACCTAGTAACCTAGCATCAGTTTAAATATTTGGAAGCCATACACACTTACATCATCCTACAAATATTTTCGAAATAGGATGGCATTACAGGATGAAGTATGTCAATTATTTATAGTACTGTGGACAAGTGGCAAAAGGAGAAAATATTCCCGTTCGACATTCTTTCCAGCAAGTTAATCTAGAGATGTTGTTGTTCATATAAGAACAATTATGAAATTATTATTATTATTATAGTATTAGCCCTGCCATAACTGCAACTTATTATCTATAAAGCTATGGGTAAATATTGAGGAAATTGTTGTTTTTTAGATGATAAAAATTAAGAGTTTTTGTTTATGTGAAATAGTTGGCTATAATCTGATGGAAAGGTTTTTGTTTACGTTTACATGTAAATGTCAAAACTATGCGGAAATATGTTTATGTGAGCATATGTGTCTCTGTGAACAAGACCATGTGTGTGTGCGTGTGTGTGGTGACTCATAAAACCACGGCAATAAGAGCCATCTGTGACAGCTGCTACATAATCAGATTACTACTGCTTCAATTTAGGCGTGTGTGTGTGTGTGTGTGTGTGTGCGTGTGTTGAGCTGCACACATACATGTATGCTACATGTTTTAATGTGCAGGTTGGTTCACAGAGGGTATCTGAACCAGAGCAGCAGAGCTTATAAGGAAACGAAGCGTGTCAGTGTGTCACACAAGTTTTGCTTTTACATATTCTGCTCTATTTAATGCAGGTGCACCAGTCTTCTCATCTTTCCCTTTCATCTTTAATTTTCTTCATTTTCTCCTCTCGGTTTCTGACTGTTGTTGAATTCTGTGAAGCTTATTAATGTTGAAAAAGGAACATTTTTTTCTCCAAATGTTTCTTGGCTCTCCCTTGGGGCCAGATTATCACTTCCAGATTCTCATTTTTCGTGCATTAATGTATATTTTTCAAAGTGTTTCAAATTCAGTTCAATTTCTCTTATACTGCTGAGTTTGTTATGGGTGTATCCAGACCTATTGTACATAGAATTTGTGCACTTTCAGCAGTTTTTTTTTTTTTTTAAACACAAACTGACATAAATGCACTGAAGTGTGATCAACCTGTATTCTTTCTACATTTTTATTGTTTTAATGTACAATACAGTATAAGCAAATGATCAACATTTAATTTGAATGTTAGAGGCTTTGTACCTTAATTTAATTATTGTGCCTGACCTGATGTCAAAAACAGAAATTGGACTATTGATCCAAGTCAAACTATATTTTCAGGATAGTGTGTTTTCCCTCCATGTTTGTCTTCAGTGTAGTTTTATGTTTCCCACTAAGGTGTTTTGTCACCTTCCAGCTGGTCTTATCAGAGTCTTGCAGAGCTTTATAGTGTTGGAAAGGTCACCCACACCACAGGAGCTATGCTCTGTTTCTCAGACTCCAAGCAGGCCTCTAAAGATGAGGTGAGTTCTTCCTTTTCTTAAGTGAAGAGACTCCTTTTAGGTTAGAGGTCAAAGTCACAGTTCTCACAGCTGCATTGACATATCCTTTTCCCTGAGCAAGATGCAGAGTAGAAAGTGAACAAGACCAGCAGTGAGGAGAGATTGCACAGAATGTCCTCAACTTCCTCATTATCTCCTTGGCCGCTAATGCCCTGTGTAACACTTGCTTGGCCACTCTGCTTCATTACTGTAAGGAGACTATCTTAAGGGAGGAATGGCAGACTTCCAGTTGGCTTGATCAACCTGTCAATCACTCTGTTCTAATCTTAGCTCTGCCCCTCAGTGTTACCCATCAATTCCTGGCACTGTGGAGCAGGAAGCAGATTCTGTGTGCCTAATTTCCCTGAAACAGATTAGGACTTTAAGGAGGGCCTTCTCAATTTTGCAATGATGTTTTATTGTCTGTATCGTGTTGTTTGCTATACACTTGCTGTTTTTTCTGTTGTATCTATATATTTGTATTCCTATTATTTTTCATCATGCCTTCAAATACAAATAAACTCAATCGCTTAAGTGTTTTATTCGGCAGAATAAGCAGATGTAACAGATTTCCAATAGTTTATTGTGTACTATAAAGCTTGAGTATATACTGTACCATACACGACAATGAGCAAAGATTAATTCACACAGACATGCACACACATACATGCACTGCTCTGCTAGACTACCCGTTTCTGCTGTTGTCACAGTAACCATCTCACCTTCCCCTCACAGTCCCGCCCTAATGAGACCACTGGAGGACAGAGAAGGAGAGAGAGTAGCAAGGGGGTAGAAGAGAGATGCAGACACAGAAGAGCAAAGATATATCAGGACAGATAGGTAGCATTGAAGCAGAATTGCCATTTCTTGTATCTGCTCTGAACACACAATAAACCATCTCTGAAGACTAGCAGGGATTCTTCCCGAAACATAATCCATTACCCTGCCAGCAACATGTGCTGATTACACTTTATGCTCATGACCACACTACAAGTTCAGAAAGCTGCCTGGGCATTTCCATATAAATCCAATAACATTATTGTTAATAGATAATTACCCTGCGCTACATGATTTGTGACTGCAAACACAGATTAAAATTCAATTATAGGTAAGTGTGTGCCCGGCTGTTGCCTTTTCTGCTTTGCTGAGAAGCTCCATTTACCCAATAAATCACGGTCAGTGATTATATCTAATGTTCATAGATGTCATTAGACTGAAAATGTATGTCTCTTTGATGGAAGGTAAATGTAAATAAAACTCTTTTTTTGTATTGTATAATATGACTGAGAGCAGTTTATAAACATAATGATAGCAGATACACCAATTGTATGATGTTAACCTATGCTTCTTTACATACTTTTGAATGATCTAAGCCTGCTGTTCACCAAAAGGCCGAAATAAAGTGATAAGCTGTAGGTTTCTCATATTGGAACACAAGTGTGCTTTACAGGTTTCTAAGTTCTTTGAATGTGCAAACGTCAGGAAACAGGAAGGTGTTTTTCATAAACAATACATTCCCTTTAATCCTGAAAGGGATTTAATTCTGCATATATATATATATATATATTATATATGTGTGTGTGTGTGTGTGTGTGTGTGGGTGGGTGTGTGTGTGTATGTGTGGGTGGGTGTATATATATATATATATATATATATATATATATATATATATACATATGCGCAGGTGAAAATGTGAACAACCAGGTCAGGATATATCTAGAGCAGCAATATGATCTTGATTACTTCAGGAGTGCATATGTGGAAAGGCTAAATATAATCAAAACAGTAAACACTGTGACAGTGCTTCAGTCTTTTACAGCTCTCTCACCTTGTGATACACTTTTCTCCCAATCAACTTCCCTTGTCAATATTTACTGTCTGCCTCTGTCATGTCATTAGATGCCTTTGCTGTGCTCTCGTTTCTCACCGTCAACTTAATTAGTCACATCTCTCTGTATAATTACATCAAGTGGAAGGAAGTTGCAATCTGAAGTAGATCAAATTAAGCCCTATGCAAATGTTAGAGTGTCTCACTCCCGTTCCCTGTCTCTGTCTGCCTTATTTCTGTTGACAAGAGTGATGTGAGACTTGTCATCAGTTGCTAAATGATATATTGAACATGAAATCACCCCTATTAGGCTGGTTAAGTGGTTGACTGTCTATTTAAGGTCCCGATGAGATGTGAATAAGCTCCCATGTGTGTCTGCATATGTATGTGTTTGTGTTGAAGACGAGGAGGAGGAGAGAGAGGAAGATAGGACAGCAGTACATGCAGGTCATGATGCATCTTTGGGATGTTTCTGGTTTTCATCTCATTCTATGTAAAATAAGTTTCACAGCTTAACTCATGCGTCCATTCAAAGTGTTGTTCAATGTTCAAACTGAGTATTTACTCTATTTGATGAATTCAACTTAACTTAACAAGAACAAAATGTGGGACAGGAGCTTGCAAGATTTGAGCCCTGGCCGCCCACTTAAAAAGACTTTAGACCCTGTACATGGGGTGTAACGTACTTACAAATGTACTAGTTAATTTATCACATTCTAGCTTGTTAGGATGTTTAAGGGAAACCTGATGTACACACTTATTTTTTATATATATTTTTTTTCTTCCACATTTTTAGTACTTCTCAACTTTGCATTATATTGTTTTGTTCCGAACATTGTGTTTAATGTACTGCTGCTGTAATTCTATAAGATCAATAAGAACATCTATCTATCTATCTATCTATCTATCTATCTATCTATCTATCTATCTATCTATCTATCTATCTATCTATCTATCTATCTATCTATCTATCTATCTATCTATCTATCTCTCTCTCTCTCTCTCTCTCTCTCTCTCTCTCTCTGTCTGTCTGTCTGTCTGTCTGTCTGTCTGTCTGTCTGTCTGTCTGTCTGTCTGTCTGTCTGTCTGTCTGTCTGTCTGTCTGTCTGTCTGTCTGTCTGTCTGTCTGTCTGTCCGTCCGTCCGTCCGTCCGTCCGTCCGTCTGCCTGTCAAATAACTACAAGGCCATCTGCACCCCACAGAATGTAGAGCTGAGCGAATTATTTGTGGTTTATTTTTGGTTTGTTTTAGATTTATCGGAATTACTTCATACATATTGCTCACTGAAGATGTCAGTTTGATTATGATTACAGTTTGGTGTATTAATAGGTTTAGCACTAACACACCATTGTCAACTGGCTGACCCATTCAACTGCAACAAATTTTTTTTGCCGTAATGTGTAATGTATTGTTAGCAATCCACTGAGACTGACTGAAATCTAAATATGTTTAATGAGACATCAGACTAGAAAAAACGTAATACTTTATCTACTTTAACAGGAGCATCTTTTAAACTGCCTGTTTACAGGTTTGTGTTGGTCCTACTGAAATCAAACAAAGTCCTTAATCTGTCACATGTTTTTACTCTGGATTGTGAAATTGTGGCAGGAGCCAACCAGTGAAACATGATCTTTGCTGCATGTACTTCATTCCAGAAAGCAGTCATATTTAATTAATATGCCAATTGGCAAATGAAAACTGCGACCTTGTGGTGTGTGAATTTTTCTAAACAGTTCCATCCAGTTCATCATTAAAATTCCTGTCGGAATCGTCTTGTTTCCACAAGAGACCCTGCCCTTCCTTTAACTCCCTTTACTATTCTCCTTCTTTTCCCTCACCTCACACAAGAAATGCATAAACCAAGTAATACCGGCAGAAAGTACACAAGTCCTTTACAAGAAGTTACGAGATGAAAAAAGGGAACTTGGGAACGCAAATGCGATGAGAGCCAATCTATACCTCGCTGTACAACATCCTATGTTTAATGACAAATGCAGGTAATGCCAATAATATGTTGGTTTGCACTTTAAAATGATGGCAGTTACAATTTGGCATTGAAAAAGATTAATATAATCTTCACTGATCAAATATTTTAATATTCTGTGGCCGATTTTACCAGTACAGTTTAAAATTAGGATGAACTTTTGATTAAAGAAGTAAGAAAATAACATAAACTATACACAAGTATAAACCTTATGAATAGTTTAGATTTTGAAAAATCCATGTCCCTAAATATTACGGGGCAACAAGATAGCTTGAGTGCTGTTATTATCCTGGATTACATTTTATACACTTTGCTTAACATGAGACTTGAAATGCCATATAAAGGATTTGTAAATTTACACATTTTGTATTGGGCCATAATCTCCTATAAAGGATTTGCATTAACTGTCAGATTTTCATTCATTTCACATTCATTTGTAAATGCTGCTGTTAAGAGACATGTGGTCCTTTATAATCCTGTACCATCAAACAACTGCAGTTCACTGTATGATCCTCAAACAATAAATTCTGAATTTAAAGGCCTGAACAAGATCGAAGATTAAATATGATATCAAAGACTCATGTTCCTCTATGAAAATAAAGACATAAATCTCTTGTAAAAGTCCTGCGGTACTTTTAAAATGTCTTAGTCCTACCTGTGAGAGTAAACAAAATTACTCTTCAAGGTAATGTTTGACAGAGGGACAGAATTTTAAGACACAAATATGTAGTTGAAACTACAGAAGTCAGGACTTCTGTAACTATCACAAGCACTATCACAAGCATGACATGACAGATGTGCTTTTGTTTAAGGTAATAAGAGATATATTTTTGTATACATTTTATGTCAAGTTAGAGGTAAATGTGAGCATTGAAGCCAGAAGGCATTGATGAACACAAAGTGTATGGTGTTCAAAATAGCATATAATGTAATTTGTTTAATTAAATATGAGAACCTGTTGTCCAGACAGGTGGAAGCAAATCAATAGGATATAAATGCATTAAGGAATAGCCTATACTATCAAATCTGTACAAGCCTATGAATTAAATATCACTTGTTGGACGGAAGTAAAATCATTTCATACTCGTGGTTAACGTTGGTTCGTAAATGGATCCATTAAAGATCAAATAGATCATTTGTGTCACAGTCTGACAGCAGTGATGGGCTGTATCTGGCTGCACCCACTTTATGTATTGAGAGGAGCGAGGAGAACGTGACAGAGGGGAGAAAAGTAAGGAGAATAGAAGGCACGATGAGGAAGAGGAAAGAGAGTACACCTTTATCAGAAAGTTGGTGATGTGCAGCTGTCTCGGAGGCTATATTACTCCCTAAAGCCTGCCCTCGGTGGAAGAGGCGAGAGGGAGAAGAAAAGAGTTATGGAGAGAAATAAATAGAAACTGAAATGGGGACAGAGCATGAAGGGGATGAAGACTGGGAAACAAAAAGGATGTAGGCAGGGGAAGATTGGGAGAGAACAACAAAACAACAGAGAAACAGATGTGGGCTTTTTGAGAAGGATGGAGAGAGACATTGGAAAATTATGAGAAAAACCAACTGAGAAAAACCAATGATAGTGAAGGGGCCAAAATTGATCACAGGACCTGCAGAGAATAATATGCAAATACATTTTAAAAGTACGGTAAATGTTTTTACAGTTTTACTCTCTTCTTCTTTTGATCAATGTGGCACTACAATGACCATCCATAGTATCAAACCAGTATGTCGCTCAGTGGTAGAGTCAGTTATCTCTCAACCAGAAGGTCCTGCAAGACACTTATCCCCATAGCTCCTGCTGCTAAACCAGTGGTGTGTGAATGTGTATGAAAGGAATTAGTTAATACTGAAGACCACTTTACATAGCAGCCTCTGCCATCAGTGAATGTGGTCTGAATGGGCAAACGTGACATATTTTTATTATTTTTATTTGCCCTGTAGTTTAGCAGAAAGGACCCTCTAAGACCGATTTTTCTTTACATGGGGTGCCTTGCAGAAATAAAACAAATTGAAAAAACAGTCCACAATGATGGTATAGACACTGAAACACATATACATACTTGCAAACCGTGTGAGTTTTGATGATTTCATTTTCATTTTTTAAAACAAATTTCTTTCTTGAGGTATTTCCAACATTAGATCTTTACATTATCTGCAACTATTGCTTGGGTTCTGTTAGTTAAGTAGTTGTGGAACCAGTTCAATGCAGTTTCATCAAATCCAATAGATGACAAACTTATCAACTGTATCAAATGCCTTGGACAGTTCAATGAAGAGAACTGCATATTTTTGACCATTATCAATCAAATTAATAATATGATTTAATACAAGACATAAAATAATAAATGTTGCTGCTGATATTTTACCAAGGCCTGGTCTGAATCCTGATTGATGGAGGTTAAGAATGTTACTTACAATTAAGAAGTTGTAATATTTAAAAAGAGATCTGAGTATAGTCAAACGACTAGAAAAGCACTATATGGAGTACCTTATTACGTATATAACAACCTTTTCGCTTTATATTGGATTAACAATATGTTTCGAGCACTACAGAAAAACAGTGAATAAAAATGTTGTATAGAAATACGACTTTTTTCCTTTGTAATTAAGCTTTGTTCCTTCCTGTGTGTCTAAGGATATTGTTGCTTTGAACCTTGTATTATAGCGCAATGTAAATGTCTTAACAAGAAACAATTGCAACATAACCCTACATAAAGTCGGGCATTGAATATCCATCTTCACCCTGTCACTAGGAAATTTTCAGTGCCCTTTTTTTTAGTCAAGAATTTGATTCTGATCAAATTTCAGGCCTCTCTCCTAATATTCAGTACATATTATAGGAGTGCTGTGCAAGGTCACTACTTGCTGGAGATCAGTAGCAAATTCTGCCAAAGAACAGTAACAGTAGCTAGCTTGCTGGCAGGCTGCTATAATAATCACACTGTCTTCTACCCATTTCTTCCCCTCAGACTAAACTAATATAGTTTTTGCTGGGTAATGATACCGAGACACAGGCTCACATTCCCCCGTAATTGATCCTGCTGGCTACCGCCACACACTAACGAGCTAAACGAGGAGGAAAACCCTCCTAGCAATTTGAGGGTGAGAGAGGTAAAGAGACACAGAGGAAGAAAAGAGAAACAGGGGACAGTTTACACAAGCAAATAAATGCATTTGAGTCAAACTAAGGTAAAACAGGGAGAACATCTTTTGATAAAAATGACAATGAAATTATGATCTGTTGCTATGATGTCGGCATGCTGTAAGAAGATCAAAGCAGGTAGTGTAAAATGGTTGAAGAGTGCAGGAGCTGCTTGAGTATTCACTTTCTTTTTTCTCTCTATTCCAGAGAGAATGAACAGAGAAAGAAAGAGCGAGCAGTGTGGACAGAGCACTAGTGCACGCTACCTCTTTCATCTTTGACAACATCCACAGGGGGATTGGGCTATTGTGAATTTAGAGTGAAATATTTCAAAGAGCTGCTGTAGTGGAGCTCGGGCCGGGCTTCTTGGCTGGGTTCAGGCTGTGTTTCAGAGAGATGAAACACACCTGGTTCCCAGCCTTCCCTCTGATTAGACAAGGATTTGTAGCTGATGCCATGGACACTCACTGATTAATGTGGTCTTAATTTAATGACTGACTGATATTAACACAATATCCTTGAAGCCATCAAAGGCACATCTTTTGTTTTTACATGGGCTTGGCCTTGTTAACCATTTTATTATCCGTTTGGCCTTTTTTATGTTCATACTAGCTTTATCTGCAATGAGGCAGATATTTTATCAGTGCTTGGATAAAGACAATACGTGTTGATAAATGTTTAGCATGAAAATATTGTTATAAGCTGAAAAAGTCATTAGAAATATGTGGAATACAGAGGATACATAATCAAACACTAATTTCATAATTTGTTTGATTACTGCAATCTAGAATAGAATAGAATGCCTTTATTGTCATTATACAAATTGTACAACGAGATTACTTGGCTTCACCTTAAAGTGCACACAGCTAAGAACAAAAAAACAACAACAACAAGAAGTGTATGGGTCAAAAAGAAAAAAGAGTGACCCTAGTTAACGGAAGGTGGGATATGTGTGGTAGGACTCCTTACAGACTGCAGCATACTAAATTCAAATAGATAAACAGACATCAGATTTCTTATTGCACAGTACAAGATAGCAGGTCTATAGCAGGGTGTCAAATATAAATAGTGCATCTAAGCCTTTTCCTCCCTTCTCTTGTATACAGGTATGTCTTATTGATTTTTTGAGTGTTAAAAGCTGATATTGTTGAGAGAATGGGCTTATATGGTCATTTAGTGAGTATTGCACTGGTGGTTCTCCCTTGGTGTCTCATCACTGTCTCTCAGATATACATTTCTAATAATGTAGCACATTGGGGAAAACAATCTAAACTCTGCGAAACATAAACAATGTTTCAAAGCGTTGGTGCAGTACAAAGGCCCGGTCTGTGTGTATCAAGTGTGCATTTTTTTTTAATTTATGTGTTTTTCCATTGCATTTGTTTGTGCATGCAAACAATTGCAACCATGCACCTACTGTTGTCTGCAGAAATTGAGATGGAAGCTGCTGAATATTCATGGTGTCTGTGCTCGGTTGGGGCCAAGAGATAAGACGTTTATGTTCTGGCAGCCAGAGAAGGAAAGAGGGAGTGTGTTTCTGTGTGTGTGTGTGTGTGTGTGTGTGTGTGTGTGTGTGTGTGTGTGTGTGTGTTTGTAGGTTTGTGTGTTTACGCACGCACGCGTGTGTTTGTGTGTGTGTGTGTGTGTGTGTGTGTGTGTGTGTGTGCATGAGTGACTTATGCTGCGTGTGTGAGTGTGCATATTGGGAGGGGGTAGGGAGACCAATGGGCGCAGCAGAGATGTGTCGACATCAGTGGTTTAATGGTTTGAATCTAACTTGGGCCAATTAAAAGGCATGCCGCGTGCACCAGGGTGGGCTTCCATTCATTTCGCGGGAAATTGAGGTTGAAATGAGCCATTGTTGGGCCACGTGGCTGCTGTGCATATAGAGCGACAGGCCTGCAGAGGCTCTCTAAAACGGTGGATAGAGGACAGAGGACAGTCTTCAACCATGGACAAGGAGAGGCAGTGTTTGCTTTGAGAAAGAGAGGAAGGAAGAGATTCACACATGCAGAGAACGAAACGACGGATGGAGACAGAGCAAGGAAGAAGTAAGGACAGAATGATAAGGTTTTGAAAAATAATCCATAAATTAAAGGAATAAACAGAAATTGACAAATATAATATATAGTAGGGGAAAACAATAAGGAGTCGATAGGAGGGATGTAAGAAGACGTGGAGCTGGGGTTGACTGGTTGTTTGGTACAGTAGACCTTGCCCTCCTGACGTCAGCTAGACAGCATACTGTGTAAGTGCTGACAGAGCTGCACACATATACACACACAACACAGGAGAAAATGCCTGCCAAGAAGAGGCCTGAAAATTGTACATCAAAGCATATCCACCAAATGTGTACACGTGTGTGTTTGTGTGTGCCATGGAGGAAGAGCTCCAAATAACAGATGTCCCATCAGATCTCATACCCAGATAGCACAATTCCTATCTTTCAGTCTTTATCTTTGGCTGTTTATAACATCATTCCCAGATGAGCGCATGTTTCCGACTGCTAACAAACCCATTGTCAAATAAAACAACCCAACATTTTTTCTTCATCATGAGTCCACACCATCCAAATATGATTTTCAGCTGTCAGAGACGATCATGTCACAAGGCTGTCCAATCAAGAAACAGATCCACACTGCACGGTGTGGATCACTTCCTGCCCCCCGCCACCACACACACATAATTTGATTGGATGATAGTGCATATCCCTTAGAGCCCTTGCTGCTGTGGAAGGAGTCTACATGCGACCTTTAGTTAATGTCAGACGTCACAGACTTTTATGTCACCCTTGGACGACAACATGAAATGACAGGAATCTTTAGTGACTTTTTTGTTTTCTCCTTCACATAACACAGGGCCTCATTAAGAATATATCTGAGCAGCACGCAGATATGAATTTTTCTTGTGGCTGCTCGTAAAGGAAACAGCACAATGGTTCAGAAAAGGTCATTTTTCTTACATGGTTGTATAAGTGTGAAACTGGAAACTTACAACGGCATCAGTGTAAAATAATCTCCACTGTCAGATAAACACATCAGATTGTATACATGTTTTATAAAACTTATTTTTTTCTTCTCTTTGATGTGTATTTTTAATAAAATGTTGATTACCTTGCTCAGAGCACAAAGAAAAGGCTTTCAATTAGTACAAAAACAGAGCTTCTGAATGTTTGATGAACAAAATGGACGCTGGAAACTCTACTGAAGTTAAAACCAAAAAACTGACTTTTTTTTAACCTGAACTTTAAAGTGAGAATGTTCAGAGCATGAGGCGCAAATATAATATAAAAAGGGAAATGAAAAATATTGACATAAAAAAAAACAACCCCTTAAAATCACAAAGTAATTTCTTAGAAAGAATAATGCAAGAGACAGCTGAGACACTGCTAACTTTTTGTTTCCTCAGGTTGATTCCAAGATAAACTTCAGTTCCCCGCCTTTGCAAGTTCTTGTATTTTATCATGTCAAGTGTAAGCTAAGCTTTAACGTCCTATTACTTGTGAGTCTTAATGTTGAAACACAGAGCAAAATTATAATTACATTAAATTGGCCTGTGCAAGCTTCCAGATCTTCTTTTCTTGTTTTCTTGATGTATGAATGTCTTCTTTAACTTTACTTAAAAAGATTAGAGAAGCTCTTCACCAAATGTAAATGTCACTGCAGCAAATACCATGTGACATTTAAACAGGGCAACTCAAAACATGTTGTAAACTGTTATAACTTGACAGCAGTAGGGAAACTATCAAGAGAGGACTGATCAACTTTAGAAATCTAAAAAACGATTTTGAAGACAACTCTGATGGTCAGGATTTATGACAGCGGTTTCACTCTTAACAATTTGACAGCAAGAACGTTGAATGAATATTTTGGTTGTGTAGAATGACATCACCTTTAATTAATTAGTATTAGATTCTGAGTGATCCTGTAAGCTGGTCTGGAGATTGCAATTATTAATGGAAGTAAAGAGCTGTGTGTCATGCATAAATGTGCTTTGTCATGCAATCATCGTATCTGATGAGTAGGATCACAGGTGATCTAGGATGCTCTTTCCCCAGTGTGATGACTGCAATCTGCACGTCATATGGTAACAAAAACTGTTGCAGATCAATTTCAGGGGAGACAAAATAAGTTTGACCCAAATTTGGAGTAAGGAACACTGTAACCCAACTAGGGTGCCCAGGTGTCTTTCCGGGCTTGAAACTAAATAAATCACAGGTCCTTATAAATAATGTGACTGGATGCAAGTAGTACAACACTGCCTACTGCTTTGACCTGCTCTTTTAGGTTGTTTGGTCTTAAGCGAGTTTGTTATATAGAATAACTCTCTTGATCTTTATTGTGCTTTATTGACTAACAATAACAGTGATGCTTTGTTGCCTGATATTGAAGCAATAAACATTGTCTCTTTCCCCTTATTTGACTATCTGTTTGGAGTGAGGTATTCAGGTTGTATGTTGTTATAAATTGTCATAACTGACACTGTCGTAACTGTGGTCTTTATCTTTACTGGATTATTTTTTCTAAATTTAAGAAGACCCTATTATAAAACAACCCTCTCTTTTCAAGACTGATGTTTGGAATACAACTTTGTAAAGACCAGTTTTTTTTAAAAAACCTCTGAAATAGTATCTTCTTTATAACGTAAGATTATGGCAACATTAGCTTCATTTTTTTAATGACACAAAAAGAAGATTAATGCTCAAAGTTAATGAATATGCAACATTTTACAAATAAATATAACAGAAAATCAGTAAGTCCACTGAAAATAACTGAGTCATTACTGTCTAAAATAAATGTGGTATCCGAGCCCCTCTGTCTGTGATTTTTTTCTGGCCATGTATCTACGTATTTACATGGTGCCGGCTCATCCCCTTGTGTGTGAAAGTTGTTTAATTGAGGGACTAGAAAAAAGAAGAACAACATACTATACTCACTGCTTATTTAACACAATTCTTGCCTCTGGCAGCCAATTACAGTTTAGGAGTATTGGGATTCTGGAGTGGCCAATCAGGCTTTTTTTTGGGGGGGGGGGGCATATCACTCCTGAATCCCTCTCTGGACACACCCCTGTCCAGTAGACTTCACAGTGACTAATTACATTTGTATCCAGTGACAGATATTGGTTTATCAAAAGTTCAGGCCCATCTGATCCAGAGGGTATGTGTGCTTCTTCATTAGGATAATCAATGAAAAGACAATGAGGTCTGTTGCGCATGGTGCTGCATAGATTACGTTAACTTCATCATTTTAGTAAGATAGGATAACATTGCACATAAACATGATATTATTAAGTCTAGACCTTGTTAAAAAAAAACAAAAGCATTTATCTAATTAATTAAAATATGACCACATTTGCATGAACTACATATCTTGGTCTTGGTCTTAAAATATTTAGCAAATTTAAAAAATAAAGATAAAAAACCTTTAGACTGAAAAAATAATGTATTTTTTTCAGGACAGACAAAGACATTTCTAAAAATAAAGGTGTCAAAACCATTTATTGTTGGGGTGCAGCAGTTTTTATGTTCGTTCAGGGGAAGCTTCCCACAATTTGAAAACCCTTGCACTAGAATACATACTGTAGCAAGGGAGCACCATCAGTTGCCCTGACAACACCAGTGCCTGTCAACACCTCCGTCTTAATAGTGACAAATTGTACTTATTACATCAGCGTTAATTCCCCCCGATCTCCCTCAGATGAAGATACTTAGCCCCGTGCTGATCAAATTGTGTCAGCATAATTACTGGGAACAGAACCCTATTAAAAACCAGGGCCTCATACGCACTGTCCAGACTCATCCACAGGCCCATCACTCAACATGCATCTCTGCGTAGGATGTAGGGAGCAGAGGGGGTTAGAGGGTTGCTGAAGAAAAGGGAGATGAGAAAATGGTGGGGGTGACGAAGAGGGGAGGGAGAAAGTCATTCTGTGCCACTTGAAAGCACTCAGATTGCTGGATTTGTCCACTTTTAATGACAGAATACTCATATCAAGGAACAACATCTTTAGAAATCCTTCGGTGGTGGTAGGGTAACTGAAGAAAGTCTAAAGAACTTATTTAGCCTTTCAATCATGAAGGCAAGATGTTGCCTTTGGATGTTCATAAGAAGAACAGCTCGGAGTTAAGAATACCAAAAACATAATGTCAAATAAAAACACACCTAAATCATCATCTGTTTAATTAGCAGTTTTGCACACCACAGCTGAAGTATTGTTTGCTGTCTTATTTAAAATTTGAATATAACTTATCAAAAAGAGAATAATCATACTCTTACATATTTATTACTAATTATTTTGTAGTAAAAAAGCTTTATATTAATTCTATAGAGGTTGTGGTTTATTGCCAAAATATGATTCTCCTTTCCCCCAGAGTGAGAGGAAATCCTTTTGTGATGTTACATTTTCATTTGTCCAATAGGGAGAGGCCTTTTATTGGGTAGTCAGCTGAGGAAACAAAGGGTCCCTTGAGGGAGAAGTCAGTAAATGTGGACTATACAAAAAACAAATGATTAAAATTTGAAATTTCATTAAAGCTTCAGCGTAGTTTTGCAATAACTGCAATTACCATAAGCAATTTTCACAGCCCTATAGATATGGATTTAGTGTTGCCAGTAACTCAACAGTGAATTAAGTCTCTCTCCCTCCTTTTCTCTGTCTCTCTCTCTCTCTCCCAGCATAGTGGTCCTGAATGGCGCTGGAATGGAATTTGCAAATTAGTGTCGTCTGATGGAAGTGTGCTAATTGCTGTTGTTAAGCTGCTGCAATAATTAGGTTATGATGGCAGACTGCAACACATTTTGCGCGAACACACAGATACACAAACACACACATTCAACCACAACGGTCACAGCCAATATCCTCTCTCAAGTATATATGAAAAAAAAATTGTTAGATTTATTTACTTATTTTAAAATCCATCTGTGTGAATATACAAATTCTGCAAACTAAACAACAAATTCTCCTGTGATAGATAAGAGAGATGTTTATTTTTTATTTTTTTTTGTAAATTACAGTAGACGTCTATAGTAAATGATTAGAATATTTTACTGGCCATGTGGTTTTGAAAGTATGTGTAGAAAAATAAAACAGACAAATGCAGTAGGATAAAGATGTGTGCAGTAAACGTAACTTGAACAGATGTGTAAATATAGAAGTCAGTATGGTGTCCCTATTAAAATCTTAATCGTATCTCATCTTAACAGCTTGTGTTTTTAACATGCCATAGCATAGAACAAAGAGGCATCACTGCTGTACAAGGTGTAAAATGTACACAAACTCTCCTTTTACAAGGGTGACTAGCTCAATACTGAGATATATTAATGAAACAAGTACAAGTAGGTGAAATATGCTTGTTATTCTATGGCAAACTAAAATAAGTGCTAACAGTAATTTGATTTGGACCAGTGTTTATTGGTGCTTAACTTGTTTTTATGCTGCTGTCTCAACATTCTGGAATGCAGATCTGCTTAGCAACATGCTGTTTTATGGCTCCGGCCTTCAGTAGAGATTACTGGACTGCAAACCTCATCAAAGACATCAACAACCCCCAGACTCTCTAACCTTGGAGAGCTGACTCTCCTTTTCAGCAGTTTTTGTGATGTGCATGTGTGTGCATGTGTGTGTGTGTGTGTGTGTGTGTGTGTGTGTGTGTGTGTGTGTGTGTGTGTGTGTGTGTGTGTGTGTGTGTGTGTGTGTGTGTGGTGGGTGGGTGCATGCCTGTAGCCAACCACAGCAAACTATACATTGATGTTAAATTAATCTTCTCTCAATGGAGTCCTGTATGAAGACACCTTCCCATCACAACATGAACCATTTCCTCACACAAGTTCACTGCTGCTCTGCCTGTAGCTCCGTCATTGTATAGCATGCAGATTTAAAGCACCAACAACAGAAAACCTGTATGTACCACAAAGCTTCTGGCTGTATTTTGAATATTATGTTGTTTTGTATATTTACTAGTCACTACTGATTTTGTACCTCCTTTATAAATTGCAGTATTCAGTAATGTGCAAAAACATTTTAAAACCAATACTTAAAATACTGGTTTCAAATTGTGAAATGGACACGGGAACAATGTCAAATTTCTATTACATCACAGTATTGTTTGTATTCTTCCAATTTAAAGAGAATTGTTTAAGGTCTCTTGATGCGTAATTTTGACTTCTCGTATAAAGGTAATTAAACATTAAGCAGAGATCAAATGAAAAAGTTTCTGTTTTCTCATATTATAATTATTTATTCTTTATTGTACATGATTCCTCGAAATCACAGTATTTCCTTATCTCTCAGTTCAATGTAGCAATTTGACCTGTACCAGTGGAGAGGAAAACTGGTGGGGGCGGGGAGGGGGTCCCATGATTTATTTAAATGACATACTTCACTTTTTCAGTTGTTTATTAAATATGAATTGTTCATCTCATGGCAGTTGGACATTTTTTGCATGAATTAAAATGTACAAATTATTTATGATGACTGAAAAAAACATTTTTTATTTAAAGCAGTGGTATGACACAGTCACTGTGTTTCTCTGTACCTTTGATATAACGAGGATATAAAACCTTTAAAAAAATTGTAATTAAATTCACCTGTGTTTCGTTTGAAGTGTTATTGTGCCTTAAACATTACTCTGTTGTAACTTTAACGCCAGGGAGCAGAGCAACACCAATCACACTATTTGCTATGGAATTGTCTGGAAAACAAACAAATCAGTATACTTACATTGACATCTGTTGTTAATGCTCAAGTAGCTTACAATTGAAAGTTGTTTCATCAGGTTGATTTGGAGATTCAAACAAAGAGCCCTTATCACCTCAGTAGTTATTATAAGATAAGTTACCGACAATCTGACAGTCCAAGCAAATAAATATATACAGTATGTGTATCATATATTATGGATTTCTATTACTTACATATAAACAACAAATATTTGTATGTGAATCAGACACACTTTTGTGAACCTTGAGTTTTTACATTTTCATCTTTTTTTACATTTCTGTACAATGATAAATATTTGTGTACATTGAAAAATATTTTCGTATACAGATTCAATCATATACAAATCAGAAAATACATTTATAAATCTTTCTGTGTGCATTCATGAATAGACTCATAAAACTTGAAATAGGATTCTTTTATTGTATTAATTCAAATAGTTCAAAACGTCTAGGAAGAAAAAAGGTGTTTACTCAATGTTGGAGTTAGAGACTGCAGGATTTCATTGCAGTGTTCTGACACAGCCAAGCACTGTTTAAGCATTCAGGACACATTGGGAGACCTAGGGAGGGGGAGAAACAGGGAGACCTAGAACGAGACAGAGAAGAAGCAGGAGAGGAAGTCAAATGAGCCAAACAGGAACACAGGGGTTTTTGAGTCTGAATAAGAGACACAGAGTGTCTCAGCATATCAGCTCTGATGCCAAAACTTTCACTGAACTAAAGATGCCTTCTTCACTAGATCTTCAATGGCAGCTCTGTCATTGACTTGTATTCCTAAAATCCATTCAGACAGCAGGTGCGTTGAGAGAAAGAGATTTTTATAGGTGACTTGTACAGGTGCTAAAGGCCTCTTCGTTAAAACTCGGTTTAAATCATTATATACCACTGCAAATTCCATTGCTGACTTTTTTTGTCACAGTATTTTTTTTAAATCAATTCACAAAACTTTATTTGCCCACAGGGAGCAATTCAACGGCACTCAGAGCAGTAAATGCAGTACGAGAGGGCAGGTATACTAAAATTTAACCTGCACTGTCAATCATTCAATTGTTTTCTTAATCTATTATGTTATGCTTTGTTTATGTTACAGACATCAATAAAGTAATATCTTAATATCTTGTGCTAAATCTTTTTTTTTTCTTCAAACAAAAAACAATTTTCCTGCAATAATTTCTTTTCATGTTGCATTCGTGGCAGACTCAGGCCAGTTTTGCCCAAGTTAAATTAATGCTCATTTTTAGATGGGCACCACAAAAACATAAACACTTCATTATCTAGAATCCCTAGATTCCTACTTTGCGTCATTTATTAATGTGTCTAGTAAACTTACTCAAATGTATCAAAATATGCTTACTCTTCGAAGTTGCAGTAACCCACCTCAGAAGTGAACGTCTAATCGTCTGACGTCTTTAATGGGGCCTCCCATTTGGTAGCCTGTCTACATAAGTGCTGTAAATATAACTATGTAAATATAAAGCAATAGGAGCGATAGCATATAATATCTGATTTCCATCTAGATTTATGAAATTGCATTTGCTCATTTGAGGACGTAGCAGTAGTTGGACAATAAGCATTTATTTTATCAATGTAAGAGCTATCTTGAGAAGTAAACGGATCCAAGAGAGAGCCACAATGTCTTCATCACCATATGGTGTGCTGTGTTGTTCCGTATGAATCAATATGCCAGGTTTAGGTTTTAACTCAGCTTGCTATAATTTCTTCACCGATGTATTGGATCGTTATTCACTGCTGTTGATTTCATGTGGTAATCTAAATGACCAGGCAGCCTAAATGAGTAACAAGGTATGTCTTGGTGTGGTCTGCAGGATAATCAAAAGTTTCATTTCCGTTTCCCAGCATGTAGTCACAGACCTAAGGAGTTCTGTGTTAGAACTTTAGAGAGTTCAGTCCCCCCCCGTCCACCCCACCACCACCACCACCACCCGATTGTGGTTTGTAAAAATGTTACTCTCATCTCACCACATCCAGGGGGAAATTAGTCACACGATGTACTCTTTTTGAGTTTCCAACGACATTCAGCGGTCAAAGCAGTGCATTTCCTCCTATATTTGAATGTACTTAAGATTGCATTACAATATGTAGATGCAATGTGAGGAAGGGCTATATGTAGCTGTCTGTTTTTAATTTAGATTTAATGTCTTAACTGACTCAGGAGAGTAAAATTGGGCTAGAGAAGTTACAGTAGCACACAAACCTGAAGCAGTCACAAGACCATTTATCATCTCTCTGTCTCTGCTGACCCGACTAGAACTGGGTCCCTACTCACTGTCTGACTTATTGTGCAGACTTATCCTGAGAGCCTCTCTAACCTTCCTCTTTGAACAATCACAACTCTTAGACACCAACTCACCCTTTATATAACACGCTGCTCTCTACACTAAACATTTTCAGCCAATTAAACTTGTTATATTACACAGTTCTTTAAAAGATTTCCAGTTTAGCATCCGCATTGCACTCTCCTCTTGTTCAGGTGGCTCAAATTAGGTTTATTATAGGTAATTCATGAAATACAAACCACTGACAAATTGGCATTTATAATTGTTACAAATACATTGCCAGTTTATGATTTTCTCTTGTTATTGTGTTGATGATTGTCAGCAATGAACTAACCAGCCTGGTTCATTTCAATCACTGTGTCTTCAGAGCGTCTGTTAGCAGTAGGGATGCTGTGACACTAGCTCATCTGTACGTCGAGGCTTATTTAGCCTGCTGAGAGTGAGAGCCTGCTGTTCGTATTAGATTCTGTCTCTGGCAAAGTGGGGATGATTAGATAAAGTGTGTCTGGTGGAGTGGATCACTTTTTCACTTTACAGCAGCTGTGCCTGTGAATGAATGCAGGGAAAGGCTCACAGAAATCTCTGTCCAGAGGCTTTCAAATGCATCTGGGAAGTGAGGCCTTAATTACTGACTTAATTAAACTATAACAATTCAAATTCTTTACATACCTAGTTTACAACCCTTACTAAGGACATTGTGCAAAGTTTCTTTTATGACATACCTGCGTTTTAGACAGCAATTACCTTAAATGGTGGTAGTGAGATAAAGACAAATCAGTATAATTTAAGGAAGCGGGCCGCCGAGAAAAAATTATAATAAAAAACAAAGGCTCTTATTTTCAATCGCCTCCCCATCGTTCTACTCCCAATGCTTGCACTTCATTCTGTCATAACACAATAACTGAGCTCTGGTGTCTTAAAAGCCATTGGAGGAGCACTGAGGTGCTCAAAGACAAAATTGCAGTAGCTCATGGCAGCTGGAGTGAAATACCATTTTGTCTCACTCAAGATGGATTCCACAGTGTGATTACAGAGGACCAGTACAGAATCAAAATGGAGAAGCCTGAGGGGAGGAGACAAAAAGGGAAAGAGGCAGTGTATCTGGAGTGGACAGCGTTGAAGGAGATGTCTGAATTTTGTTTTTGCTTCTTGAAATCTCATTTTAGCGACCTTTTTTAAAGATCCATTATCCTTGTCTTTTCTTGCTTTTTTTGTTTACATTTTTGCTACTTCCATCAGTAAATACTAAGTAATTTCAACCATACAAGAGGCATTATTAAAGACTTCTTAACACAAAGTCCTACAAGAAGTACAGGGAATGATCAAACAGGCTATGTCTTATCTGTGTGTACAGAACATGTGAAATATAGCTTGAAAGCTAGGTTATACTCATAAACACTTGTGCTTTTTTTCTGTATCTGGCCTCCTTAACCTCTGAGACGATTTCCTCCCATCACATTAGAGCACGCATGCATGGCTGTTGGTGTCTGCACACACACATACACAGGCACACACTTTTGTGCGCGCACACACACACACACACACACACACACATCCATGCATACACAAACAAACACCATCTCTTTATAGATTCCACTTGCTGGTTGCCCATCTAACAGCCCTGTATGCAAACCAGTAAACCCTTCAGGACATGAGATCCATGGAATTTGTTGTTGGTTCTATCTAGGTCAATGCCTACAATAGCAGTGTAATATTTTCTTTCTTCTCCCACTTCTCTCTGCATTACCCCTGATTGCTTAAAACCAAAGGTTGATTATTCTTTGCATGTATGAACATAAAAATGCCTACAAAACTTAAGCATATTAAACATGCTTTGCATATTTCATGTGTATTAGTCCCTTGTGGAACTTTAAAATATGTAGTGATGTGATGTTAACATAAGTGTACAATCTAATATTTGAAGAAAATGTCTTTGAAGTTACTTCTCATTAATACTTGTTTAGCTAATTGGTTTGGACCTTGCCATTATTCAAACAGATCTGTAGAGTAAGATGGTAATGGAAAGGAAAACACTGCAGTAATGTGAACCAGAATACTGTTATTTTCTCAACTGTAGGGATTAACTTTGGGAGGCCAGTCAGTTGTTAACCAGGAAACAAAAATAAATAAATGAATAAATCTCTGCACCTATTTGTCCATATATTTTTCACAAGATCTTTAAATACCATTTTGACTAAGGAAAACAGCGATAGAATAATACACTGTGTGTTGTATTGTAAATATGCACATAATGTAGTTGGAGCTAATAAATATTGAGCAGCAGTTGATTGTACCAGCTTGTAGAATTCTTTCTTCTGCTGAATGTAGAAAATGGCTGCGACTCTGGAAGGAATGTTGTAAGAAATACAGTGCTTTCCAGTCACAGGGCTTGCAATAGCATCATTTCAATGAGGTACAGTTAAATGGGCCTGTCAACATTTACCTTACAAAAAAACAGACTTAATTTCATTAAGATAACAATAAATCAAATTCTTATTTTTCTTGCTTAAATGAGTAATGTTGTGTATTTAGGTTTAAGGGAAATATTTGTTATCCTTTCTTAGATTCAGGATGGATAATGTTTTTGCTAACCCTGTGCAGCTGAGCTTTTTTCCCCTCTTAGGAGCGACACTGCCAGTGAAGTTAGTGCAACAGCATAGATAAAATGATAAAAGCTGTTAGAGGCCAATGATTTGTTATTCAGATCGTATTTGATAAATCATGCAGGAGTATTTCAGTAAAGGAACACATTTGCTTATAATCAGTGATGATTGGTAATTGTTTTGTTATTGGTGGGTTATGCATTAAAAGTCTCACTTACCGCAAGTCATTTTTTGCCTTTCATACAAAACTTAATTGATTTTATTTCTATGTTTCCTCTTTTCAGGACAAAGATATCTCATCTCATCCACAGGAGCCTTGTATATTCTGGACGTCCTGCCCGAGGATGGGCTGAATAACTATCGCTGCACTACACGCCACCGCTACACTGGCGAAACTCGTCAGAGCAATAGTGCGCGTCTCATTGTGTCAGGTCAGTATTTCTTCCAAAGTGATATCAAGATCATTGCAGAAACTGTACATTTATCCAGTTAAGACTATATACTGACACAGATGGAACAATTAAAAAGGATAACTGGACAGAAATACGATATTTTGGTGGATAGTTGCTGTTCATAATGCCACTTGTTGATTACCTGCTACCACATATGTACCTTTTTTCGCTGATGCCTTGTTTTAGCAGCTTGAGTTTGATTCCTAGTAAGCTGGATATCATCTCCTCTCAACCTTTTTTATTATTTATGTTTTTTGGATTTTTTTGTCTTTATTGATGGGACATCTGGGAATTGCAAGATGAAGACAATGGATCTCAAATACAATAGAGAGGGAGCGGAATTTGTGACCAATCCATAATGGGACCCTGTCAGAAGTATAGATGGATAAACTGATGAAAAAAACGTCTTAATCAAAGTTTATTCTTAGACTTGATTGTTGGAGACAATAACAATTCTCAAAAAATTCAGGAACAAGCAGTAACAAAATATACAGTATATTGAACTGAAAATGACTCCATATATCAATATTGGAATGTACATTCAAGCGCATAGAAATGCTCTCCACTAATAAAAGTTTAATCCTCTGCTCCTTCCAGACCCCACCAATGCTGAGCCAAGCATATTAGATGGCTTTGACCACCGCGATGTGATGATTAATAATCGGGTGGAGCTGTCATGCAAGGCTTCAGGCTACCCAATACCCAAGTATCGTTGGTTGAAAGATAACAGTCCTTTAGAGCCTGACAATCGCTTCCGCCAGACCATCACAGGATTGCTTATAGAGAGCTCACAGCCCAGTGACTCTGGGACATATGTTTGTGAAGTATGGAACAGTTATGGCAACGCTGAGGTCATGGGACGTCTGTATGTCAAACGTAAGTGCTTTCCATAATGAAGGGAATCTTCTTTCTTCTTCTTTTCTATCTTGTATGTTTGTCATTTGTCATTTACATTAAAACTTTCAGTAACAGGGCTGCCCCTGCTTATGTGGAGCCCCTTTTTAATGAGACCCCCTAACCCTGGCTTACAAGACACATTCAATTCATAGTGCTTTTTCAAAGCATGGCATTGCAACATAATTATATTTTAACTTGACACCCTTGATTGGTAAGAACATAGTACATTAAATATTTTTTTAACTTTGGTCTGAGAAAAATAAATGTGAAATAAATAGGCCTAATTCAGATGCACACGTTCATATTTTGTTGCAGCAGGCAATTTAGTACCACACATACAACAAAATTACAAGAATTCAGGAGGAATTCAGAAGGTTTTTACAATATCAATCCCACTTAATAATCAGCTTTTTTGTTACATTGAATCTGCTCACCTTGCTCCAGTTCTCTCTTTCCCTACATATCCACCGGGAGGGGCGAGCCTGCTCTGTATAGTAACAACATAGAACTGCATGGAAACCTTTAGTTGACTAATTTGTTAATAATAATGAAGACAAGGAATGTTTTGATTTTCATTAGCAATTTTCCTTATAATTTTATAGCATTTATAAATCAATAATTAAAAACAATTAGATTTTTGTGTTTGCTTCTGAAATGCAACAATGTGCTTTATCTCCCTATATATTTAAAAAAGAAACAAGTACACATTCCTTTGAAAGACCCACCAAAAACATAATGTATTAGATATATGTTATATAAGAAATATTAAATGATAAATATTATTATAATTGATAATTATGTTTGACCTTTGCTACTCAGATTGTGTCGTCTTGAATCGAGTGAAAACTGTTTATTTCTCCTACTCTGTTTTGCCATGTTGCTGAAAACACACCTAAACTTTTCCAATTATCTCATATTCTCCTTTCTATCAGTCTTTCTGTCATTTAAAATATGTAATTAAGTCAACTAAATATGATTTCTTATGTTTGTGTGCTTAGAGCCCTTGAAAGCAGTGGTCAGCCCTCGGAAGGTGAAAGGCAGTGTTGGTAGCAAGGTGTCTCTGTCTTGTAGCGTAAGTGGCTCAGACGAATATGAGCTGTCATGGTACCGCAATGGAGAGATCATCTACCCTGGCAACAATGTCCGTTTCACTGGGCTTAACCGAGAGAACCTAATCATGGAGGGAATGTCCAAGAGTGACGGAGGGGCTTACCAATGCTTTGCCAGAAAGGGCAAGATGTCAGCACAGGACTTTGTGCAGGTCATCCTAGAAGGTAAAATGTGTGAATATATGATGGAGTAGGCAATGGCTCCAGCTGTCTTATGCATAAACAGTCAGTGGAAACAAATGTACCGTAGGTCTTGTAGATCAATACAGGGGTTATGCGTTAATGGCATCCTTTTGTGGCTGTCTTCTATTAGCCACCTATAGAGTGAATGTCCTAGACTTGACAAATACAGGACATGCAAAAATATACAGACACACACACAGTCTTGAATGCACTAGCTTACCTTGACAATGGCCAGGGAGCTGTAAAAAGATATTGCTAATATGCTGTACATCACAATCAAGTGGATCAGATCTACAATATCAGAGAGCAGCAGCAAGTAGACAGAAGTTTTAAAAACAGAACTCCAGAAGACTCTTTTTATAATTGAAACCAGTGGATCAGGAAAAGCTGCTGAAAATACTGCTGCTGCTGAAAAAAGATACATTAACAACTATTCTGAGTGATAAAAAACATTTACTTTTTCTGTTCATATATCCATAAAGACAAAGTTAGAAAAATCACGAACTAAACATCAGAACTGGTCTAGTCTGTTGCTTTACTCAGCGACCTTTGAAAACTTTCTGTAAGTCATTATCATATTTTGTATTTTGTATATTTATCTTCATTTCTCCCGCTATCCTTTCCACCTTGTACCCCACCACAGACGGTACTCCAAAGATACTCTCTTCCTTCAGTGAGAAGGTGGTCAACCCAAATGAGCCTGTTTTCCTGGTCTGCAATGTCAAGGGTACGCCTCCTCCTCGGTGCTCCTGGTCACTGGACGATGACCCTGTCATCAAAGACAGCCACCACCACCTTGGACACTACGAAACTCATGAAGGGCACGTGGTCAGCCAGCTCAATGTCACACACACCCAGGTGCAGGACGGCGGGTTGTATCGGTGCACGTGCAGCAACTCGGCCGGGGTCGTGTACCACCAGGCTCGAATAAACGTAAGAGGTGCTTGTCAAAACAGCTCCTCCAAGAACAACAATACACATATCTGTCAGTCTATGTATCTCTGTGTCTATGTTCAGCTGGCTATTTGTAATTTAAAGTAGGCCTACACGAGTACTAGTTGGTTTTAGAGTTTGAGGATTTACTAAATATGCTTGTTGGAAGGATAGTCTTTCTTTTTTGGCCATAAAATTTCTAATATTTAACCTTTAATCATAGCTAACATGTCCTTTTTTATAATAAATTTGTGTTATGTGAGTAAGAAGTATTATACTTAGAATAGAAATAAAGTGTAATTTAAATTATCCATATTCCTTGATATTGTTAGTCATGTGCTTCTCAATACTCAATCAATTCTCTTACTTTACTAAAAATAAATAAAAAACAGGCTTCATAAAACAATCTAATCAAACATTTTGAAAGCAGGCACCATATGTGAAGCTATTTAGAGAAATATAGTACTCTGCTCTTTTGAAAATTCGAAACATGCTTGGAAAGTGTAGTTTATTTGTCTGTTTACAACACCAGAAACAAAGCACCATTCACTTGATTTCCCCATCCATGGAATATCTTTATAGAGGGTCTCCCTCTCATTTTCTGTCCCTTTTTAGGCCGCGCCAGTATTCGTCCAATGAAAAACATCACAGCAATTGCTGGACGGGATGCTTTTATTCACTGCCGTGTGATTGGCTATCCTTACTACTCGATAAAGTGGTACAAAAACTCTGCACTGCTACCCTTCAACCACAGACAGCGGGCGTTTGAAAACAATGGCACACTGAAGCTGACAAACGTGCAGCAGGTTGACGCTGGCGAGTATAACTGCAAGGTGATGGTCCAACCCAACAAGATGGATTCCCAGAGTGTACATCTTTGTGTGAGAGGTGAGTCCCATATGGTTTCCTTTAATTTGAGCTATGATTTTATTAAATGTTTTCATTGTTATTTTCTCATCTTAATAGTATTTGCAAGTACAAAAACTTACAACAGGCAGAATCGTGTTTCTTATGTCCACAAATCCCCGCTCACTTGCTCATTGCATCATGTAAATTTGTAAGCAGGCCATGGTTTTCTCAGAAGAAGGGTTTATGGCTTCACAGCACTAGCAAGTCAGATCATCTCTGTACTGCTTGGTACAATGGCTTAAGCTAAGAGCTAATCTGAAGGTAAAAGTAAGAGGAAAGGCACAAATATGGTTGAAATTATAGAAAAAAAGAGTGATGGAGCAAGAAGGTACTAAAATGTCACTGTGAATGTAGATATATTATTCAATTTAAATGATTATCTATGCACACTCTATTCTGTTCTGGTTTCGCTTTATTGTAGTGAACAGGGAGATAATTAGTAGTAGTTCATACAGGGAGCATAGCAAGCCAAAATAAGCAACTACACTTAAGAAAACAAACTCTAAAAACCAGCGATTGAAGATATTTGCAAGCGACTTTCCAAAAAAACAAGCCCAAGTCAAGCAGCCTTGGCAGACTTCACTGCGAAAGACCTCATGGCGTATATACTTTATTTATTCCCTTTAAAACCGTCTGAAGATTCTACCAGAGTCTTTGAGTTTTTTGCCTCTCACAACACCACTCCTCTGCTTGTCAACCAATCCACGTTTTCTGTGAGGTGGAGTAGTGGTGGAGGTATGACAGCATTTTGTGTTTTACAACATTGCAGTTGCAGTAAATAAAGGTTAACTATTCCAAGAATCTCTAAATACATTGTTTGACCCCACACAAACACATGCATATAGTAACTATTAATTAAATACTTATAAAAATTGATGAGCAAGAATATCATTTGTCATGTTGTACAGAGTCTGAGTCTTCATGCCAGGCATAGCTAGCATTTATCTACTTTAAAGAGCAGGTTGGTAAATTTTGAACAATCATAGCCCTAACCCAAACCATGTTTGTGTAACCACAATAAAGCATTTAATGCTAGCTATCTACTATTTTATACCCTGAGAAGCTCAGTTGAATTTAAAGCGAACATAATTTCGAAGAATTCACTTTTACAGTTTTTTTAAACATTATTTGTGAGTGTTTATCATCCCACGAAATGGGAAATAAAACCATCCATTCCTTTGTTTGTCTGCATAAGTCTTAAAACACAGAACAATACTTTGACATGTGACACCACAAGTTGTATTGTAGAAAGAAAAAAAAAAGAACCTCCCTTTCCTGATTTCTTCACATATGGACTCCAACCCCAGCCTAGAAAAAACGTTTGCTCAGGTCTGCCATTTTTATTCTTGCTACAGAGGAGTGATGTCTACGAAACGAAAACGAAGCGTGAGAGAGCTGGTTTATACAGGGTCGCAAACCTCCTCTGGTGCTTGATCCATGTTATATTTTGACCAAAGCAAAGCACAGATTTAGACATTTATTTAGACCACAGGGAATTGTTTGAAAAGGTGAAAATGAGGGATAATATGTTCTATTTAAAATGTAATGTATCTGTGCACTTGATTTATTTCCATCTGTCTACTTTTTTGAATCTGAAGATAAACAGAAAAACACTCACACAGAAAGGCACACATCCTTATAAAACTATTTTCATAAATGAATTCACTTTATATTCCTTATAATACCTCAGGGTGCCAAAGGCATCTGATAGAACAGAGCTAATGACTGATCTCCACAGAGATTACAGAGAACTGTAATCAGTTATACTATGAAGGGATTTCTAATTTAACCATTTCTTTCTGCTGTATAATATTCTGGGGTTATTGTCACACTTTCCTTTGGAGCAAGGGAAATACAAGGGAAGAGAAAGCGAGGGCTAAAAAGAGAGTGATGATATAAAGAGATACTTCCCAGAGGTGCTATAGAGAGGGAGTGCATTTGTTAATTTACTCTGCTCATGCTTAAAATGCGGAAGTGTCTTTGGGGATCCCAGGAGTCCATTATCTCCACTTTGTTGTGAATTAAATAAGGTGCTAAAGTGCTGCTTATTTCAGTGTTATTTGAACTCACTGGACACTCAAACAAAAATGAGTTGCGTGACGTCTGGAGGTTTCCCAGTGAATAGAGCTCAGGCAATTTAAATAGATCTTATTTTATAACTGTGTTTCTGCATTATTTAATCAGATTGACTTGAAACACTTGATTTTTTTTCTGTAACAACTATTCCTGTAATCGGTGTTTCAGATCGGGGGAGGTTAACAGATATTAGATTAATAAATGATTAGCCGTATTACTCGTAAAAGTCCAGGTTCCCTAGTTTTTTTCCCGGGCAAGCTGAAAGATTCACTCACAAGTAATTTTTCTGTTCTGCTCTTTGTGCTCTTGTAGCTCCTTGAGCTGAAAGGACACCATGTTCCAGTCTGAAAATGACTAGGAAATATTGCAGAATGCTATATTATCCAAGTCTTTTTATGTTCTTTTAGTGAGCTCTTTAAAGCAAGATTGTATGATTGCTCTCAGATTGACAGTCACTCTTTTCTTCCTTGTCTGCAGTCCCACCCTACATTCAGCCCTTTGAGTTCCAGCGTTTCACCATTGGTCAACGTGTATTCATCCCCTGCGTGGTCATGTCAGGCGACAGACCCTTGGACATTACCTGGCAGAAAGATGGAAGGCCTATACCCGCCAGCCTGGGAGTGACTGTAGACAACATTGACTTCACCAGCTCCCTGAGAATCTCCAACCTAACACCAGACCACAATGGCAACTACACCTGCATTGCCCGCAATGAGGCTGCCGCTGTGGAGCACCAGAGTCAACTCATTGTTAGAGGTGAGAAAGCACACAGGAACAGACAACTGTGGCATGTAGAGGACTCATACAATCTGTAAAATGTGAACGATTTTTATTTTAATCAATCACTGCAGTACTACACTTAATTTATGGGCGTCCCCTGATGAAGGTAAAATTCAATGGTTTAGAGTAAAATTAAAACCTGTTCTAATAGGTGATCACATATTAAAGACCCCCAAGTACATTTTATGTATTAACTGCTACTTCTGTTTTATCTATCTTTATAGTTCCTCCTCAGTTTGTTGTTCAACCTGAGGATCAAGATGGGATCTATGGGAAGACTGTGACTCTGAACTGCTCAGCAGAAGGCTATCCACCCCCTACCATTGTATGGGAACACTCCAAAGGTACATTTAGCACATCATGCATTACCCATTCATTTGAACAGCCGATCACAGCCTTTCTAATAAAACATTTCAGGTTGATGTAAACAAAGCATTCATTTGGCTCATAATAATAAAGCTGGATTTGGTGTTTGTGGGCTTGAATTTAGAATTTGTTCTTATCTTACTATCTGTTTTTAATATTCAAGAGAAGTCAGACTTTTATTACAACATCTTTAACCTTCCTCAGACAATGAAATCCTTTTAGTCTCTACTGTGGGTCTTTGTAGATAATAATAATTAAAAAAAAGAGTAAGGATTTTTAGCTGCTTTTTTGTAAATTGTCTTGAGATGACATTTTGTTTGACTTTGCAACACGAATGAGGATTGATTGATCGTTAGATAGGGTCTACTCTAAACAATGTGAATATATATATGTATTTAAGTTTATAGCATTCTTACTGTAGCTGTAGTCATACTACAGAATTTACAGTATACAGTAAGTAAGAAAAAAATCAATATGCATTAGTTATATTTTTGATGGATATAATATTTTAAAAATATATTTAAAAAACTAAATCAATAATTTGTGGCCCAAATTATTATCAGGTTGTGTATCTTAAAGCAGGTGTGGTTGTTGTGAAAGTAAGGCAGAAGTTGGGTTCTTAAGGGTGAGTGGGTTCCATTTGCTTTTGCCAACGTCAATGTATATGCGTTTGATGTACAAATAGGCGCACAACCATCTCTTCTGTCAACATGGCCTTGGGGATCACAGGGTTTCCACTTGCATCATTAGAGAATCATCAGGTAGGACAGACACACTGAGGCAGATGTGGAGTGTTAGCAGACAGACAAACAGGGAGGGAGGTGGCAGGTGCGTTCAGCCACTCGAACAGGGTAGATGAAGAGGGGCCCCAGGTGCTTGCTTTATCATCCATATAACCAGGGATGAAAGCTTTACCAACAGAGGGCCAACACACTATGAAGAGTGGTGCTTGAGCATTACTGTGTGTGTGTGTGTGTGTGTGTGTGTGTGTGTGTGTGTGTGTGTGTGTGTGTGTGTGTGTGTGTGTGTCTTTGCTAGGCACTATGATCAAAGCAGTGAGAGAGAATCTGTTTTTCACCCTTTGATTGGAACTGTGTGTGTCTGTTTGTTTTTGTTTGTGTGAGGATGAGAAACAGAAGGTCTCATGCATGATTAGTGATGTCTGACCCATCCCAACCAAAGTGGAGAAGGGAGAGTTTATGCTTCTACTTAATCATCGAGCTAAACTCAAGCATTAATTATACATAAAGAAGTTGACCAGCCTGCAGGCCATTTTAAGGGCATTTGTCACCTATTAATACCTCAGATTTTCACATATATCCAGCTGTTGGATTACATTTTGTTGCACAGGATTTGAGTCAAGACCAAGAGTCAATGAAAATTGCCTCCCTCAGTAAAAGGGTATGACTTGGGATGCTATTTTCTAATTTGTTATTGACTAGAGTATAAACTGTTTAGAGAATATTTGTCTGGCATCATTTTAACTTAACAAAAGTAGCTTAGAGCCACATCAGTGTCTCTTGGAGATATAGTAAGGTAAGTAAAGGTCAGCTGCTATTGGCATAACCACTAGCACCATGTGGATATGCAAAATCCATAATTCAAGGAAGAGCATATCTTCCTCACTCTCTCTCTCTCTGCCGTCTCTCTCCCTCTAAATCAGAGACAGGGAGTAGGAATAAAGTCACCACTTGACCCTTTGCGAGCCACAGCCACTTGACTTCATTTTAATTAAAAGCAAAACCCACAGCTCGCTAAAAAGCCTAATCTTGACATGTTTACTTCAACACAAGATCATCCAACGCCTGGCTCAGATCACATGTTTTATATACTACATGTATGTTAAAATACAGTGCTTTAATGATAAAAATGGTAGGCCACTTAAAAGACTAGCCTTGTAATTTGTTGTCTGACAGGGACATTATTAGGTGACATTGATGGATGGATGGATGGATGGATGGATGGATGGATGGATGGATGGATGGATGGATGGATGGATGGATGGATGGATGGATGGATGGATGGATGGATGGATGGATGGATGGATGGATGGATGGATGGATGGATGGATGGATAGATAGATAGATAGATAGATAGATAGATAGATAGATAGATAGATAGATAGATAGATAGATAGATAGATAGATAGATAGATAGATAGATAGATAGATAGATAGATAGATAGATAGATGCAGAAAACGTAGATACTACATTGTTTGACCATTAAGCAATAATGATTTAATTATCATTCATTAAAATATTGGTGGTAATAATATACAGACAAAAGGTCGAAATATATTAAATATGGCAAGTCCAATAGAAAAATAGTTTGTGTTGAACATAAAATGCAGTTTGAGAGTCAAGACATTGGAGAGCATTGTTGTAAGTCCTAAAATCAGACAAATGAAATCCTTTTTCATTAGACATCCATGTCTTAGATTCCTTGAAAATATGTTTTAAGGCCATGTATGTAATCATGACATAATCATAACATCTTCTGGGTCTATTAAGAGGTATACATGCTACATGCAACGATAAACAAGAGATTTTATAAACCTTCAAAGATAGGGAGAACAATATCCTTGCTGAGCCACAGTATAATATTTTATTCTCACTGGTCTATCCCAGAGCCGAAGGCCAACAGCAATGCAAAGCCTCTGCTCTCCTTCTGTTCTGCCTGTAGCTCCACTGCACCAATCTGCTGTCTTGTTAAACATGAGCATTATGTCTGTTGTGATTGCATCACACCAGCAGCTTGCCCTGCTTAACTGTGCTCAGCAGCTGTTTGGGCGATTTAAGGATTTAGACCCGGTGTTAAGAAACATGTTTACAATCCTTCCTAAATCTGACAGGCTTTGTCATCAAATCTATAAACACAGACACATGGTCAAATGGATGCACACACACAAATACTTTACAAACGCACATGCATTAACACACAAAAGGTAAGCTCACTGTGAAAATTCAGATTGTCTTTATACATCTTTTTACATACACTAATATTAGCATATAGGTGGAAATGGGTCGACACAAGTAACAATGCTATATTAGTTTGCTGAAATTTTACTTCAGCAAAAGTAAAAGCACGTAAGAATGTACCTAAGTAGGGCCACTAGTGGCGTAGTGATCAGTCCGCGTGCCCTTTGTATGGAGGCTGTAGTCCTCCAAGCAGGTGGCCCAGGTTCATATCCAACCTGTGACTACTTTCCTGCATGTCATTCCCCATTTTCTCTCTCCCTGATTTTCGTCTTTATCCACTGTCCTGTCTCTCCACAAAAGGCAGAAAAAGCCAAAAATAAAACTTGAAAAAATTTACTTCAGTAAAAGAGTAAGTAAAGTTAAGTAAAAGATAATTAGTTGCTTTCTGTGTAGAGGAAAAGGACAAGAAAATTTACATTCCAAAGTTGTGTTTAATTAAAGACTTAAAGCAAAAAAGCACAATAAAACAAGTCGAAACATGACATTAAAAACTTTTGGAGGTATAATGTCATTTTTCTCTCTTTGTTTTATTAAGGCCAGACCTGTACATTAACCTTTTTTGGCTCATAGCACTGGTGCTACAAAAATTAAAAGTTTTGTAGTAGTTTTTTTTAATGGAAATGTTTCAACTATTTAAGATAATACTGAAAAGGTCTTTGTCTTATTCATAAACAGTTTAAAGACTATTGTAGTGTTTTTAGTTTATTATTTTGACACTGGTTAGTTTCTGATGCAGCTGTGTGATCAAAGACTGATTTAGCTACAGTACAACTAAACCTGGGAAGTAAAACTATTTATGATTGTAAATGAAGCCTGTATGAGTTAATATTGGATTTATTTTGTCACTAACTGTGTGAATCTGTTTGGTGTGAAGTTTTCTTTCACACAACTGAGTTCTGTTAGGTTGCTTCAGGTGGAAACATCTTATTTCCTCATAGGTATACTTCAAAATAAAAGTACTTCAAGGAGATGGCAATACGGGATTTTTATTGGGAAGAACTTTCTAGAATGAAGTGTGTTTATCGTTTTGTGGAGCTGGACTCAGTGACGATTCTAGTCAACGTTGTCGGGAGAAACAGCATTCACAGCCACTTCTTTGCCCATAAGTCCAAGCCACAGCCTCTGTCTTTTATTGATCTTCGACTCAAAACAACGATCACATCAGTTTAAACATACATTCAGCAGGTAGACCTGCTGTAACAAAGGTGCTTATCCATGCTGCACTAGCTTAAGTGACACTGGGCCTTTCACTGCTTCTTCTCGCTCCTGTGCGATGAGGTAACATTTTCATAGCAGGCAGACATAATTTAACAGATGTGATATAAAATGTAGCGAGCACTATAGACAAAACTTATTTAAGTTAAGTAAAACTATTGATTTAAAAAATACAAGTAGGCTACACACAAAAATAATCAGTTCCAGTAAATGTAATTCAACACTTTACATCTCTGACAGAGAATAATATAAAAGCAGCAATACAAACATTAAAAGTACTGTTTTCACTGAAGCTTAAGTTTGTTTACCTCATTCATTGCCCTTTGAACATTGTCTGACTGTCTCCCACTCTTTGTCCTCTTTTTCCCTCTTTGCATCAGGTGCCGGTGTCCCCCAGTTTCAGCCCATCCCACTGAACAGCGGCTCTCGTGTCCAGCTGCTGAGCAATGGTTCGCTGCTAATCAAACATGTGCTGGAGGATGACAGCGGCTTCTACCTTTGTAAGGTCAGCAACGACGTGGGAGCTGATGTCAGCAAGTCCATGTACCTCACCGTCAAAAGTAAGAGCCTTAGCCTGATACAAGATCAATAACAACTGATGAGCAGTCATCATTCTGTACTTTAATGTATGTATTGAAGCAGTGTCAGGTGTCCTTTGGTATAACCATGGAGTTTATATTCATGGCTTTAATCTTGTGATATCAACCATTGGTTTCTGCAGCAGACTTTTAAAGCCCATTGATGATATTCTACATGTTGGAAATTCTGTTTGAGACAAACTTTCAGTCAACCTAGTAAAGGCAAAGTGTTGGAGCTGAATGCGGCCTAAACGCTCCAGACAAAAATGACTGTCTGCAGTACACACAGGAGTGGGCGAGTTTTTGGTGTTTTCAAGGTGGAATGGCCGTAAATGGCACTTGTGTACAAACAGGCAATTTAAAAAGTGGCTTCTAATTTTTATGGTAGTCTAATCAAATGGGAATGGGGCTCTTGCCTGTTGTATACTAATGGAACTGATAATTATAAAGCAGCAGCTGATTAAACTGGCTTTTATAATTTGGGAAATGGGAGCAATACTGTAAATGTTGTGCAGGAAATGCAATGCAACTCAGAGGACCAATCTGTAGGCTTGCTCCTGCATCGTTACACTGTGTAGTTACTTTTTCGAGAAAGTGAGTATCAGGTTACATACCTATGCTTCTGCGCTACACAATCCTATCACATATGCAACAACGTAGACTCAATGCAGAAGTACAAATGTAAATCAGTTTCCCAGTGCAAATGTTGTCTAATTGTCTAATTGGAGCAACAATAGCATTACTCAAGCAGCACTTTGTCTCTCTCTTTCTCTTTTTTTCCTACTGTTTCTCCAAAGAAAAAATATTTGCAGTTAAAGACATCACAAAAATGTATGTAAGTCTGATAGCAAAGACATTTTAACAGACACTGATATTGGATCTCTCTGTACAAAGAGAAGGAGCCCAATTCATTTTGTGTAGAAATATTTTCCTTCTGGACAAATCAGCACTTGTTATCATCAACATCAACTGACCTGGATATTTGTATTACTGTAATAAGCCTTGCAATGACCATGGGAGATGCTTCTGTGTGGAGCTATCAGGGCTGCAGTAGCAGGCTTGTTGTTTGGACTGTAACACGCGGTTGTTATGCATCAAGATTACCCATTGTTGTGCAAACATTTCTTCCTCAAATCCCAACAGGAGAAGGATAACACCATGGCTGCAACTACTGAAGATTTGACTAATAGTGGAATTTCTAAATCCAATAACTAAACTATTTATGAATTGTTTTAACTTTAGGACAATATGAAAGGAGCTGTATGAAAGATATCGACTTAAACCATAACATGACCTTACTTTATCATCAGGCATTAAGGAAGCATGCTCCTGTACGTTGAAGTAATCGGTTTTTGAAAACAGTGCTGCAGACATTATATCCTTATAAGCTTTGATTCAGGTCTGTATTTGTTTTAAGCAGAGGGGCAATGGGAGACGGCTCTCCCCAATGTTTTAATGTTTTGGACTGCAGGACAATTTTAAAATGCTTTGTGTCAGAGTTACATATTGCTCCTTTAAGGTCTTCTGTCATGTCAGGAGTAAACACAATCATGCTTGCTGGTTTGGCCTACTTTCTCGTGGGTAAATGCACAAACATACACAAATACACACACACACACACACACACACACACACACACACACACACACACACACACACAAAGAGACTGGTTAACCGCCTTGAAACCAATCTCTCTATTCCACCCTGCTGAGAACCCTCTGCTGTTGGAAATACAGTATGTTTTAATGTTTAAAGGGAGCAACTAAATACCTACAGTATATACACATAGGACATACTGTTAAGGGCAGTAATTTATTTGGGTCTATAATGTGCATTTTTTAGTGATAGAAATGAGATGTACTACTGGAGATATTTCCATTGTACTGGAGATGAGGGGTAATTAATTGGCACAGTTTCAGTTTTATATCTGAATCACCTACCATCTTATAGTTAAGGAGGGGAGACAGAGAATGAAAGGTTGTTGAGCAAATCAACACAGTGCTGTTGCTCGAGGCTTTAGAATTGGGCTGTAACCCTTACTTTGAAATAGGACTTAGCTGAACTGCCTAATATAAAAGCTGACCTGTCATAACTTGTCATTTCATTTTAAGTAACTGTATTGCTAACATTGCTGGAAGCTCAATAAATATGAAAAACATTCATCACCTAATTGATTTGTTTTGTTCATAAAACTAATCACTAAACTAAACATGTTTTCTCCTGAATAACAATTATCTTGCAGTGTCATTTTAAAACTCTTCGCCGTTTAAGATTTAGTTAGCATTAACATCTACAATTGTTTAAATGTAAGGAAATGTAAATTGACTGTTTTGTCAATCCAAGCTGGCTCAGCCACATGCTGCTCACTCATCAACACATCATGTTTCATGGCAAGGCAAGTTTATTTATTTATATAGAGTTCAGACACAAGGCAATTCATAGTGCTTTACAGACATAAAAAGAAATACAAACTGAATTTAAGAAAACAGTGCAAAAGAAAGACATCATTAAAAGACAGAAGTATGTAAAAGTACTCGATAAGTTAACTTTTTAAAAAATGTAATTTGTTGGTGTAAGACAGAAAATATATTTCTAATTGAAATCCTGAGTAAATAATAAAATTTTAAGGCCCTCAGGTGTTCAGGGAGTTTGTTCCACAGGTAAGGAGTGTATAGTAACTAAAAGCTGCTTCACCTTGCTTCTGACTCTGGGACCCCTGAGTAAACCTCTTCCTGAGGACCTGAGCGGTCTGGATGTTTTATATTCTACAAGCAGATCTGACATGTATTGAGGGCCAAGACCATTCAATGCTTTATAGAACCGTAGTAAGATTTTGAAGTCGATCCTCTGACACACAGGCAGACAGTGCAGTGATTGAAGCACAGGTGTAATGTGCTCCACCCTCCATGTGTTGGTGAGGACTCTGGCTGATGCGTTCTGGATCAGCTGCAACTGTCAAACCGATATTTTACTGAGGCCTGTAAACACACTGTTGGAGCATATAGATGTTAAATAAAAGTGGCCCAAGGATGGAACCTTGAGGAACTCCACAGTTGATCTTCACATGCTCAGATTACTAATTACCAACAGGCACCTGTAGTCCCTGTCCTGCAAGTAAGATTTAAATGAAGCAAGTAAGTTCCAGGAACTCCAAGCCAGTTTTCAAGTCTGTCCAGCAGTATGTTATGGTCCACCATATCAAATGCATGCTCTCATGCTCTTTAAACTCCGAATTGTAAAAGTAAACTGAAGATACTGTCTGTTAAAATGCAATCACTGCATGAGTGGTTTAAAATAGGGAGACCATTACTGTCCACACATAAAACAACCAAATCATATTTGTCAGTGTTTGTTCTTGTATACAATTACACATTTCATTTTTCAGCATTCAGTATGGTGGTAGGTTTATTACTTTCTCATGTTTGTGTTGTATTTTGTGCGTGCGTGCTTGCATGTGAAACACTGCAACTCTTGAGTGCATTTCAGCTTCATTTCGATCTGTCAATATTACAATTTGAAGCCGACGAAAGGGCTCAAAGGAAGAGCTTTCTCTGTGTTTCTCTCTTTCATTTTCACCCTTTTGCTGTCTTTTTTTTATTCATGCAATGGGAGATAGATAAGAAAGATAAATATATTAAATATGTTCATTTGCTACCAGCTATATATACCCTTCCTGTAGTTGATCTCTAGTTGCCGCCAACAACAAAGCCTGAAACACCCCATAAATGTCAGGGTGTGTTGCAACCCTGTGAATGCAACAGCAAGAGGTGGTCAAGCAGTGAAAGTTGAAAGTTTGACACTCCACCAAGGCCACGCCCTTCTATGTAGAATTGTGCAGAGCACAATGAGAGATCCTATACATGTCCTGACTTACATTTACTGGTTAAGATGCAGAAAAAATGTCACACGTCAGGAAAAAAAAAACCTCTTCAGGGGCCTTTTGAAAGAATTTCGTAAGGGTGCACTGAGATATCCATGTTTGGCAGTATGCCATGGCCACGCCTTTTTATGTAGAATCTTGGTTTCACATAACTTTGGATCTTCAACATGTCTAGAACACACTGACACTGAGCTTGTGATGATCAGATGAACCCCCTCGGACAAGTTTGTTTAAATAGGTAACCTGTAAAATTTTTCTTGCATTTAAAACATGTGACAGACTTCCTGCAATGTTGCGATTGTGATTGTAAGAGGGTTTTATGTAGGTTTTAATGTGCATTAAAATTGTCAAGCAAGTAGGACAAAACATATCTATGGGGAAACCTTTTTAAAAACTTCCAAGGTCATGCCACTTGGCCCACTTATCATTAGCTAGTGCTAATTCAGATGCAATAACTTCCTCAACAGTGTGAATAATACAGACTTTTTTAGCATGGATGTGTTCAGGGCAGACCCTGTACAGTGCATGGCAAATTTTGTGATTTTTGAATTCTGCAAGGCAGGCATTTTATATTCAAAAATTGGCAAAAAAATGCCCTTTTTTGAAATAATGTGCAGAGCACAACTTGTTCAACATGTAACACAGTAACCTTGAGTGTGCGTCAAACGCATGAATGCAAGTTCCTTCAAATAGGTATCCTGTAATCAGCATTTCTTTTTTTTCTTTTTTTTTTCTTTTTATAAAATCCTAGTGAACAATCCAACATTGCAGCCAAGTGATCACTGACTTTTTTTGTAGGTCTTGGCATGATTAACATGCAAAAATTGCGTAATTTGTGTAGTCAAAAAAAAGATATGTGTTGTCAAAAGGGGGCGCTCTTGAGCCATGTTGTAAACTTGTTTTACGAAAATACAAAAATATCGAATTTTTCCCCAGACCCGATGACCTTGGAAATTTTGGGATTTCATTCATGTTCAGGCAATCAAAAATGGCGGCGAAGTCGCGGAAGAATTAATTTAATCCCAGAAAGATATTTGGGTAAAAATTAATATATTGGGAAAAAAAATCAAACTAACCACATTCTTCTCCTGTGTGCTTTACTGTACGTCAACTTTATAAATTACAACATTTGTATGTACATAAAAATAATGTTACAGCCACTGGATTCCATTAATTCATGATGGGGACTTATTAGTTTAGACTGCATAGCCATCGAAAGGTGACATCTTCAAATTCCTGGGTTTGTCAAATTAGGTGACCAAAACACAAACAAACATGTGTTTATCGATAATACATGTACAACAAAATGTAATCAGTCAAGGGAAGCCTGGCCTTGGTCAAAGGATAAGAAAGAAAAAACTTCTGTTATCCCTCTATACCTCCCTCATCTCATGTCAGCACTTAAACTTGTGCTGGTTCCATCCCTTTCCTTTTGCTCTCCTCTCTCACTGTAGCTTTCCCTTTCTACGTCGTCTCTCCTCTTCCCACTCACACTTTCTCCTACCAGCATGTGTTTTATTACCATGCCCCTGTAATATCGCTGGATATTAAAAAATATACATCAACCGAGCAATTATGGCCTATCAAAAAGAATAGGTTTTGCCTGAGGCCCTGCTAGGGCTGCACAGTGGGTGCATAGAGATGAGATGAGATGGAAGCAAAGAGGCTCATGTCAGCTCAGGGCACTGAAGCACAACCAAAATTGGTATCAATTGTTTAACATTTAGGATACTGCAATCTACATCACATGGCAGCAATTTTAAATACATAAACATATAACACGCGTCAGTTATATACTCACATTACTCACATCACTCAAGGTCACAGCAACATTGAGAAAGCTATAACCTAATATCATGTGCTGGAACGTTCTGCACACAATCCCACACAGACAAGAATAAAGAGTAATAATTCAATACATGACTTATAATTTCATACAAAAGCACACATACAGACCCTAAGGTGCTGTCATTGTGTGCCTTTTCTGAAACATATAAGACTTGCTGAGGTTGAAGCTGAAGTTAACTTGCTCTGTCAAGGCCTTTGAATTAGATTGAGAAAAAGGCTCCTGTTAAGGAGCAATAACATTTAGAACAGGGGCTGAGATGACTCTTTTAATAGGACTCACTTAAAATTCATCGTTGCTATGCAAAATAAATCAGCGCTTTCCTGTGCGGGGGCAATGGTGGGGATGATGGTGTTGGGAGTGAGTGAGAGGGAGGGGCTGCAAGTGAATAAGAAATGAGGTTTAAATGTTGGCAGTCCCAAGTCTGACACATTCCATTATGTGGGGGTTGGGTGGAGGTTTAGAGTGCACATACGCACACACAAGCACATGGGCTTCATAGATGCACACTTACACAAAACAGGAAATGTCTTTGCCTAGGTTTGATCATCAAATGTAGCACTCGGCAAAATAAAATATTGGACAAATGTTATGGGAATATACAAATGGCATACAGAGCCACCGCTAAGACACCTTTGTCCAAGTCAGACCACAACGTTATTCACCTTATTCCCATCCACCGTTCCTTACTAAAGAGGAGCAAACCTACGGTTAGAACTGTTAAAACCTGGTCCATAGACAGTATTGAAACATTAAAAGGGTGCTATATAAGCACTGACTGGGACATTTTTCACTAGCCCGATCTGAATACATCCACCGATGTCATTACAGCCTATGTTAACTTCTGTGTGGAGGCGTTGATACCTCACAAATCAATTAGGCTATATCCCAACAATAAGCCGTACATTAATAAGGACATTAAGGATTGCATTAGACGCAAAAGGCTTGTTTTCAAGAGCAAGGACCAACTGCAACAACGACTAGCACAAAAAGAGTTAAACCAACTCAACACAGAAAACAACAATTTAAGGAATCCATTGAAAAGGACTTTAAAGCAAACAACTCCAAAAAAATGTGGGCCACGATGAAAACAATCACAAATATGACTCCGACAGGGAAAACATTGTATTCAACAGATGAAAGTTTCATGGAAAATGATTTAAATAATTTCTACCTCTAGTTTGATACACATGACCATTCTTCTGAATGTTATAATGTCATCAGCACCATACCATTAGGAGATGATGTCTCAAAAATAGACATAGACCACATTGAAGTAGTAAAACAGTTTAAAAGATTGGACACCAGCAGGGCAGCAGGCATCTCATCTTTCCTTTTGAAGATGTGTGCAGAGGAGCTAACACCAGCTTAGTCCCCTTTCTATCAAAGATCAGTGGATTCGCATATAGTCCCATCTCTGTGGAAAAGGGCGACCATCATCCCTCTTCCAAAAAAAGCTGTCCCCCAAGACAACAATGACTATAGGCCTGTTGTATATCAGTTTGCCTATAGAGACAACCGGGGCACTGATGATGCAATTCTCATCATAACACATTCAATATTGAAATGTGTTATGGTGAAAATCCATAACGCATCTTGAAAATCCCAAGGTTTACGCCAGATTATTGTTTGTTGATTTCAGTTGCGCCTTTAATACTGTGCAGCCACACATTGTTCTCAGTAAAATTAAACAGATGCACATCAACCCATATATAATCAGATGGTATCACTCTTTTTTAACAAAACAGGACCCAACAGGTCAGAGTGAATCAGACAATATCCCAGTCAAAAGCATAAAGTACAGGAGTTCCACAAGGGTGTGTGAGTTCTCCTTTATTCACGGTTTATACTAATGACTGCATCAGTAAGCATTCTAGTGTTTCTGTTATTAAATTCCCGGATGACACTTCTCGGATGACACTGCCTTTTGGATTTTCTGCCTTTTGGATACTGATACAAACATCCTTGTGTACAAACAACTTTGTATCACCTATCAGTCAATACAAAAAAAACCCAGAAGGAATGGTGTTTGACCCAGGTCATGTGGGGGATCACACTCCGATACTTATTCATGATGCTAAAACTGCTCAGGTAGATTCGTTCAAAAACTTGGGTACGCATATTGACAATAACTTATCATGGAGTGTCCATGTAAATAGCGTGTGTACTAGGATCCAGCAGCGAACTGCTACCCTCAAGCAGGCAGTACAGAGTTCCAGTTAAAAATAAGAAAAGATATCTGAACAGGTACAAATTGTCATTTATTCCATTATCAATCAATCAATCAATCAATCTTTATTTATATAGCGTCAATTCATAACAGGCGTTATCTCGAGACACTTTACAAAAGCAGGTAAAGGACCTTACTGTTTGTCTGTTAACATTAACAAAAGAGCAGGTAACAAGACCATGCTCATTGTTATGTTTACAAAAAGCAGGTAAAGGACCTTACTTATGGCTATCATTATCCGTTAATCTGTTTGAACTCAGGCCGTAAGCAGAGGTTCCTGTAAAGGAATGCCATGTATGTATGTAGGTATGCACTTTATTGCCCTGTCAGCACTTGTGTGCTATGCACTGTCTCACTCTATTTTCTATTCTGTCGTGTTATGTGTTATGCAGCAGCCTCTACGTCCTAGGCAAATTTCCTTCGGGACTAAATAAAGTAATCTTGAATTTTATTCAAATGCCGGCTATACTTAGTGAGCCTCTGATATGATTTAAAAACTGTTAAAAAAGCCACTGACAAGCTGCTATTCTCACAAGTGTATAATATGATTAATTATGAATTCAAACACTAATAAACTTGGGGTTGTCTAACATTCATTCCACTCATGAAAAGACCAAACAAACTTAGGGACCTGGGTGAAGCAAAAACAATTACAAAATAATCCAAACAAATTATTTGACCTACAGCAGGAGAGTTTAGTATCTGAGGGGGATCTCGGATGTCATGTATGTATGCATGTTAACTGTTTTTTTTGCACCAATACACCGAGACAAATTCCTTGTATATGGAAATGTACTTTGCAATAAAAAAAACAATTCTGATTCGGATACCAAAATTGTGTTTTCAGTTGTTGCCGGGGCTGAAATATTTGCACGTCAAAATAAGAATCCCACGTAAACAGATCTATTTAACAACCTGTTTTGTACTTTTGTACTATGTGTCATTGCCTCTGTTATGGTTTTACATTTTTGGTTGGAGTGCATCCCTGTGATTTTTTTATTTTTTTTTAAAAACTTGTCTATTTGCTTTTACTTGCATGGTGTACATGTGTGAAAGACTAGGACCTCTGTGTTTGTCTCTTTGTGTTTCTAAATGTGCATATTTGTATACCTTGGAGTAGTTGTGTGTCTGTGTGAGACAACAGCTCGACCAGTGGACTTGTCTGCTGTGTATGAATAATCAAAGTGGTCTCTCTCATCATTAAATCATCGCTGTCCTGGTGGGAGCTTTAGGAGGGAGATGGAGCGAGAGGGAGAGGCAGAGGGATCATAGTTAGCGCTGCAGGGGTACATGCTCTCTCTCTCTCCTCCATCGTGTAGTGTGGCTGAGATGTGTCATAAGCACAAGTCTTTTCTGCTCTCTGTGCTCGCCCACTTAGCTCCACCAGACACAGCCGCTCTCATCCACACACACTCATACATATGCACACTCAATATAACAGTCATACTCATGCACTTAGACACATTGTTCAGGAGACCAGACATTTGGACAGTCTCTCTCTCTCTTACACACACACACCCACACACGCACACATGCACACGCACACCTACACACACACACCTCCACACACACACAAACACACACAAAAGGAAAGGGAAGGCTCTAACCTTTACTCTTAAGTATCTTCGACATATTGCTGCTGCTACTGTCCTTTATAAAATAAAAGCTTTGTATTGTCGGGGTTTTTTTCTATGTGGAATGTGGGGCCTGTGTCTCCTCTCTGATTAGTTTGATCGTGACAGGAAAAAAAACAACTAATGTTAGGGGCCCATTAGATTACAACTTTGAATTAATTCCCATGAACATTTTCTTGGAAGAAATGTGTATGCTTGGCCCATTCAGATTGTTTAAAACTTATAAACAATCAAAACATTTTCAGTATTTAGATTATTATTGTCAAGCAATTAAACATCCATATTACTGAATACAATCATTTTCATACATCCACATATTCTTTGTTTGCGCTTACCTTCTGGAAGTAGTTTTATGTTTTCCAAATCAGGAGCTTTTCTTAAAGAATGAAAGCAGGATTTGTGTTCGTGACAGTACAGACTGTAAGTAGTGTTGGTGAGAGACATTTACAACAGATACTTGTTCTGCTGAGCGACACACACACTCACACAAGCTGGATGTGCTGCTAATGAGCCTGGTGTGCGGTTACGACATAAAGCCAGACAGGCTCCATGCTCCGACCGATGGGAGTTCAGTTAGGAGTCACTACCTTCTTCACTATTCCTCTGTCTTATTCTTAAAAAGCAGAATGTTAAAGAGCAGCCTATTACTATTTGCTGTCAATATCAAAGCAGGCACAGGCTCACCTGAAGTCTTTGTTTCAGTCTCCAAGTATTGCGGTAGACAGGCAGAGTAAAACATACAGTAAGTTCATATGAGTCCCTGGAGTGTTGAAATGGTTATAATTATTACAAGAGAAGGATAAATTGAGTTTTATTGCTTGAAGTAAAGAGTTACAGTCAAAAGGAATAGACTTTGTGTTTTTTACATTACAATCTGAATACTGTTTATTGCTTTAATTCCTCTGTTCTCACTATTGATGCTCTTTTTATCTTCCTACCCCAAAACCTGTGCCTTGTCCATTCAGTTCCGGCCATGATCACGTCATACCCAAACACCACCCTGGCTACACAGGGCGAGGAGAAGAAGATGAGTTGCATTGCTCATGGTGAGAAACCCATCATGGTGCGCTGGGAAAAAGAAGAACGCATTATCAACCCTGAAACCAGTAGATACGTGGTCACTGTCAAAGAAGTGGCAGACGAAGTCATCTCTACACTAGTGGTGAGTGTAACTAATGTATTAAAATGTATGACTAAATATACATTTGAATACTCTTTAGAGGCTAACTATGAGACTTTCAGAACAGATTTGTTGGTCTGTGTCTTGTTTAGTATGTTGATAGGAAGACGTGCTTTAACTTGAGCTTTTATTTGCATTCGTGTACGATCATGTGACACTTACTGGGAAGGCGAACTTCTCTCATACTCTAAGCTGAACCAACTCCGTCTGTGGTTTGCATACATGGTAGACCAATCACAATCAGGCTCTCAATAAGCAATAAGAATGCAGGTTACCAACACATAACTGAAAATGTTGCTCAGCAACCAGACTAATATTCTGTGTGAATATTACAAAAGCATCTTCATTATTTATCCTTGTTTTAGCACGTTTACCTGTGTTGGCCTTTTTAGAAAAATGTCAAGACCTCTTGAATCAGGCAGAAGTTGCAACACCAGTTGGTTTGCCATTTGGCTGGCAAATCAAGTCCAAAGGCCATGTGGGGCTTCTGTAAAACAACCTTCTTCTCTGGTCAAAACAAATACAAATAAAGGAGGTCATACTGGCTACTACGATGCTGACAGCACTTCAACATGCCATGTTTCTTTAAAGGAATTTTAAGGAATTTTCGAAAACTTGCATTATTTTGAAGGTAGCATTCCCTCATATTCTTTATTCACCCACCCCCTCCCCTCTGTGCTCCCTCAAAAGCCACGCCTCTCACTTAAATGCACTCACACCATTGGTCAAGAAGCAGATTTCAGCTCAATATTTGAGTGTAGATTTACGCATGCATGGGGTTTATAAAACTGGTACCGAGTGCAGACATTGGTCGAAGTTTTACAGCTGCTGCAGCTTTCTTTTGAATTTTGAATGAATTATTAATTTCTGTCAGTACCTAGATCTTTAAAAGTGTATCTGGAGAAAATTACCTACCATCAATGTTTGATGATATAGTTATTTTATGATTTAACTTTTGTAGCTGTACATTTTCTGGTACACTATAAAATAGTAATACATTCTCTTAGAGTTTTATTTAAGTGTAGTGGCCTTGAATAACACAGGACAAAACATACTGTAATAGCCTGCATACTGTACACTATTTTCTCTGTAGATCATGCCTACTGTTCGTGAGGACTCAGGTTTCTTCTCCTGTCATGCCATCAACTCTTTTGGTGAGGACCGAGGTATAATACAGCTGACAGTACAAGGTAATATTTATTTAGTCTTGAACTAAATACACTTCATCATGTATCATAGTTGCATAGTTAGTTCTTTTGAGAGAACGTAAAAGCAGTCCGAAAGTTTTTTGTCATTACTTACATTTATTAATTTAATTGCTTTACACAGTGACTCCTGTTTTTTTGCCTAATCATAATTTCCAACAGGGACAAGTACAGTGCAAAAATGTCTGCCTACAACCTAGTTCTGTTTCAAGTTCAAACATGTTGACTTCACACTTTTCCTCAGAACCACCCGATCCTCCAGAGGTGGAGATCCGGGAAGTTAAAGATCGGACCATAGCTCTGCGGTGGACCATGGGTTTTGATGGTAACAGTCCCATCACAGGATACGATATTGAATGCAAAAACAAATCAGGTATACAGTTGTTTAAGATACAATCTCTTGTATATGTATTTTTTTTTGTATGTAAAAAATCACTTAAATGTGGCTGATCAGCAATTAACTACAATTGATAACATTGCTAACATTCACATCTCTCCATGTGTTCATTTTAGCGTCATGGCTATCAGCCCAGGTAACCAAAGATGTGTCACCACAGCTCAACCAGGCCACTATTATTGACCTCCACCCTTCCTCCACTTACAACATCCGCATGGTTGCCAAGAACGTCATTGGCAACAGCAATCCTAGCAATGAGCTCACCATCACTACAGATGAAGCAGGTATGTGAGCTTTCATGATTATATCCTCTATTCCTATAACCTTTCTATCACAATTTAAAAGCAGTATTTTTATGAAGTAAACATTCTGTCTGAAATGATGTCATTACCAGAGAGGAACCTTAATATTGCAGACATGGAGTGAATTATTGTCTGAAGCTGAGATGATTTTCACAGCTTTAGAAAATATCTATAAAGCCACTTGATTTACTTTTTATAAGTGTAAACTTGGCTATTTTGAACCCAACGAATTACACTCTTAATGACAATTTTGAAATACATTACTCTACTTTAGTTCACATTCCTTACTTGCCCTCAAACCTGTTGAGTCATCTCGGACATCATAATTTTATGGTTGTTTTAAATTGAAGCCATTATCTTTTTTTTTATCTGAGGAAACAGATTAGTTCACTGTTGCTTTAGCAGACTCCATCAGTATTCACTTATGTCTATTGCCTATAATGTCCCCCCAAAGGCATATCCACTCATTAAAACGGACAATTTTTCTGGATTCATTGCTAAAATAAAGCCATAAACTTCATAATTAAAGAAACCTGAATCAATTCTTACATTATTTCAAAGGTTAGAGATGTTAATGTTTCAAGTCATTTTCTTTTTATTATTGAGTTCAAGAAACTGCAGGGTACTTAAATCAGAGAAGAGTATGAATCTTACTCAGTATCTCCATCTAGTGATATGAAATAGTATGAACAGTGATTTGCTTTCTGAATGGATTGTCATCTCTTTTCTTTCAATAGTTATAAAACAATGTGCTTTATTTACAGCTCCAGATGGCCCGCCACAGGATGTCACTCTGGAACCAACTTCCCCACAAAGCATCAAAGTTTCCTGGAAGGTAAAGTCCAAATTGTATGCATATCAATGTGAGCTGTGGCAAGGATGCCCGTGTTGAGAATGTTCTGTATTTGGAACAGTGGCTACCAATTAAACGTCAAAGAAACCATCAACTTTTTCTAATAGCACTGAGGTACATTTCAAGGTACAATCTGTAAAAGTAGCTATGCATGACATTAGCTATGGATATGTATTTGGTTAATTGCTGTGTTGGAACTGAAACAAACTGTGCATACTTTGTGTAGATATATTGACCTGAATAAAGAATTTAAAAAAGTATTTTTCATAGGTTTCAATACAGTTAAGATAATGGAATGCATTAGTGACTTGATATATTTGTTACAAACTATTTTATAGTCTGTGATAGTTTTAAAAATAATTTGGTCCTTAATATCTATAAACACATGACACTGATAGAATTAAAGCAATAGAAGCAAGAAATACGTTGAGTATTATTTCAACACATTTAGTCAAGAGGAATTGCCTTGCATTAGTAGCATACATCAGTTTTTAGTTTAATGTAATATATGTTTTAATATTCCATGTTAAAATTCTTACTCTTATCCTTATCTTGCAGCCTCCCCAGAAACATCTGCAAAATGGAGTAATACGTGGCTACCAGGTGGGCTACAGGGAGTATAGCCCCGGTGGGAGCCATCAGTTCACCATCATCAGTGTGGACACCACAGGAGACACCATGGAGAGCATCACGCTAGACAACCTAAAGAAATTTACCCAGTACAGTGTTGTGGTGCAGGCTGCTAACAGGGCAGGAACCGGGCCATCATCACAGCAGGTGGTCACTAAAACCTTGGAGGACGGTAAGGCCACTTGAGTGGACATCTAACATATTTTATTTTTTTCTGTAACTGTCATATAAATGATTATAGAGTTTTACTACACATATCTATAACATTGGACTGATAAACCAAACTTAACAAAACATGCTTTTTACCCAGTCTTTTTAAATGCAATGTATCTCAAAAGAGCTCTTACATTCACGATTACTGAGAAAATCCCCCCCTCTACTGGCCATTTGTTGAATAACATCAGTCAGACAAATGTTCTATAATCAGTACTGCTTCTCTAAAGTGTCTGATTAACAAGTCCTCTTATTGAAGATTTTTTCATCATTCAAAAACTGTATTTAAATCAATGCATAGATTTGAATATTTACTAATCATTTTGCACATTAAAAAGTTATTGTGTTATGTTGTCAATTTACTCGTACTTGCATTTCTGTCAATATTGCACCTCTACCTAAAACGTTTTTTTTTTTCACTTTAAATCACTAAAAGAATTCAACTTATATGTTTTATCATAATGAATTTGGGTCTCTCAGTAAAGAGAAACAATATACATATGCTGTGTCAATGTTAGCATGTATTTTACCATGTACAGATCTCACCCGAGGTCTAAGCTGTTTTGTTTTTTTTAATTCATTTTAGTTATTCTTTAATGTGTTGCAATGACAATAACTGATGCTGCCATTTTTAAGGGTCTATATTTTTCCTCTCAAACACTTTTTCTCACCTTCTGTCCCGGGTAGTACCATCTCGGCCTCCTGAAAATGTCCTGGCTGTAGCAAAGTCCCCTGAGGTCATCTCACTGTCCTGGATGCTTTTGCCCCGAGAGGCTCTCAATGGAAACTTACAGGGATACAGAGTCATCTACTGGGCCAACCTGCCTGACGGAGGTATTTGCATCAACACATCCAAAAACAGACACATTATGGCCAACACTTTATTTTTTAAATGAGCCATTAATTCTTGTCATGGTTTTTCCAGCAGGGGAAGCTGTGGTATCATTATACTATTACTCATTGTGCTGGTGTGAGTTAAAGGGTTTTAACTTGTGTTTGTGATATTTTTAACAAAGTTGTGGTCAGAGAAAGCTAACATTAAAAAAAGATAATTATCCAGAATTGTAGTTACATAATTATTTTTGTCTGCATTACATAGACTATGGTGCAGTCTGCACTGCAAATTATTAGCCATCTTTATGTTGTTCTTTAGAATGTAAACCAGCTGTATCCATCCTGCAGTCTGGCTGGTCTACATCAATAATTTGCAATAACTTAGTCAAAACAATTGCCTCAGCTATGAGTGATGGGACATAAGGGGATGAGAGGAGAAAAGAGAGGTATACGAAAAGTAAAACTCCTTTATAGCTGTTATTTAGTGTGATATCATTCATTATTCAAAGGATTCAATTTCTGTGTCGCTGTAAAGAAATATATAAATAAATGACTTGATTCATGTTGCATCTTTTATTACAGGTAACTAATATTTTTACACTTTAATTGTTAACAAAACAGTCAGCAGAACAGTCCCTGTGTATTGTGTACTATTTTTTTTGTAACCCAGGTTTTTATTTCATTTGTCTTGTTAGAACTTGGAGAAATCAGAAATGTTACCACCAATCAGCCATCTCTCGAGCTTGACAGTTTGGAGAAGTACACTAACTACAGCATCCAGGTATTAGCCTTCACCAACGCTGGAGATGGTGTCCGCAGTGAACAGATCTATGTCCGCACCAAAGAGGATGGTATGACCCATTACCGCTAATGCTTGCTTTTTACCAACCATATTCAGAGCCTTTTTGAGATTATAAAGGACAGTGCTTTAGTCTTACTCAAAAGGATAGCGATACATCAAAAAACGTTTTATGTCATGCTGATCAGTATGTTAATCCTGGTCCATCTGAAAACTTTGGTCTCTTTCCTATCCTCTTCTACAGTTCCTGGTCCACCAGCGGGGGTTAAGGCGGCAGCCTCCAGTAACTTTGTGGTGTTTGTCTCCTGGCTGCCTCCACTCAAACTGAACGGCATTATCAGGAAATACATTGTTTTCTGCTCTAACCTTCATCCGATGGTAATAGCATTTGTATACCAAAAAATTTAGAATATTAATTAAAAACATGCCACTCAGTTTGTCACTGAACCCAGGGATTTGTGGTCTTGAGTAACCCACTCATCAGAAGTACAACAGTAAAGATACAATCTACTTGTACTGAGCAAGGGAACACCCATGCAGATTTGTTTAGGTTAATCAAACTCTGGCTTTCTGGACACTGTACTACACAGTTATACATAACTCTCCCCTTCTTCTTCTATTTTACAGGTGATGAGCGAATTTGAAGCATCTCCAGATATCTATTTTTACAGGATCCCAAATTTGACTCGAAACAGACAGTACAGTATCTGGGTGGTTGCTGTGACAGCTGCAGGTCATGGCAACAATAGCGAGAAGATCACGGTTGAACCTCTGGCTAAAGGTACTCTATCTAAACGTGTCATGCCAAACAATTACCTATGCGAATTCCCCAGATGTGGGAATCTTGACTGTATAATTTGTGGTAGTGGGGGACTACGTTCGCGCTCTCCCCTGAAGAGAACTACAATTTCCCAGCTTGGGATCAGTATCTCTATCTCTCGATCTATCTATCATTAGATTTGATATACATTTAGTATAGATTTGTACAACATTTTGATCTTAAGCCTAAAAGCCTTTTTTATATATATAAATTGCTATATTTAAGACATCTTTCAAAAGTGAAGCTTAATGAGATAAGAAATTAGGCCTTTAACACATGAAGAATTTTTTCAATCAGAGGTGACTGTTAACCTGTTTATTGACAAATGGTGAAAAGTGTCAACCACACCAAAATATTTGTGTATCTGTTTTTGTTTCTTTCAGCACCAGCCAGAATTCTGACTTTTAATGGGACAGTAACCACCCCATGGATGAAAGATATTGTTTTACCATGCAAGGCTGTTGGAGACCCTCCACCGACCATCAAGTGGCTCAAGGGAAAGTACGTCTTGTTCAAATAAAATTAATAATTGTATATTACAGATATTTCATGTATCTCATTAGAATACTTGGGTCCATTGAAGGGCGCTATTTAAAGGTCCCACATTATGCCCTATTTGGGGTCCATATACTGTATCTAATTGATGCGCCTACTAAAGTGCGTTCACATCGTTAATATTCGAAAAAAAATTGTTTGTTTTTATGTACTGGCGCTCGATGCAGCGCCTCTAATCTGCCTGTGTTTGCAACGCTCTGAATCCCCCACGATCAGGGTCCCCACGTGGGCCTAGTCTGATCTGATTGGCGGCCGTTCAGCTATGTTGTAGTTGGTCAGTCACTCAGCACAGATGTCACATGGGGGTGCAGCACGATGGGCTTGGATCAGTGATATCACACTGGTAAATTTCATTCGCAGGGGCTAGGGACCGAGCGTTACATGCAGTTACTGCTACAGCTACTGTAACAGGCGGATGTAGGAGAAGATGCATTTCCACAGACTTTGAATTTGTGCACATAGATGTGCCTCTTCATGCATAAGACACCTGTAAAACACACTGTAGAGCATATAAAACAAAAATAGGCATAATATGGGACCTTTAAATCTAATCTATTGTTATTATTATGATTATTATAATTATATAGAGATTGATCATCACTGTACAGAATTCATTGCCCAGCCTTTCTTCTCTCTTTGTTCAGCACAAATGGGACCCCCACACCTGTCCTTGAGGATGGTCGTCGTAGTGTTCATGGCAATGGCAGCTTTATTATCCGTACAGTAAAGGCAGAGGATTCTGGGAACTACAGCTGTGTAGCCAGTAACAACTGGGGGTCCGATGAGATCACACTCAACCTACAAGTCCAAGGTGAGTGGAAGCAGAAATCACACTAATGAGCTTACTGTTTCAATAGGTCTTTTTCTTTATCAAGATAAACATCGCAAGTTTGAAAGAAATAAAAGGCTAGGTGGGCTTAGGGCTTGAACAGCTGCTACTGTAGGTGATATAACTTTTCTCATCCCCTCAGATCTTTAACCCTTTATCGGGCAAGTGACTATTTTTGGTAATTTTGGTACACATTACATATGGCCACCCTTCTGCATCTCAGTAAGGTCAAGAAGCATGTGATCCTCACTCAATCAGAAGAGATCACCCTACGTCACTGATCCTGCTATTGTGGCATTTGAACCAAATATGGTAACTTCGTCAATGTTTATTTTTCTAAATGAAATAAAATTGTTTTGAAAAATGTTTTAACAGAAATAAAGTTCAGTTATGTCCCCCAAGAACACTCTGAGGTTGAATTTTTTTGAATTTCAAAGTATCTCAATGAGCCCTATAAAGGCTTAAGTACAAATTTGTCTTCTTTCCCCTTAATCTTGGTCAGTGAAATCACCAATGAGGCCCCCATATTGCTGTTACACATAAGGCACAGAGTCTTTAAATGCCAATACAATGCTGGTGTCGACGTTAACGATGGAATTATTATTTTTTGCCCTCAGTCCCTCCTGACCAGCCACGCCTCACAGTAACCAAGACAACCACCACATCAATCACATTGTCATGGATACCTGGGGACAATGGAGGGAGCTCCATAAGAGGTAAGGGCAGCACATGGCAGAAACACATACAACAAATGTATTTGAATCAGAACAGTTTTAATTGTCATAATGACTACATGTAATGTGCACAAACACAAAAAGGCTTTCACTACACTACTTTTTTTATAACGTTCCCCTACATTATCTAGTGTCACCTCTCCCTTTTCCCGGGTAGCACCCCTTTTTTGCTGATTTTTCTCCTTATCTGATTATCAGGCTGAATACTCAAGTCTGTAAAAGTAGATCAGACACCAAGGAAGATTAGTTCTGTTTAGGTAAAAAAATTAAAGCCCTCCATCTCTAAGAAAGCACCATCACGGTGAGGTAATTTGTGGTGATTCATCAATTAGTTGTATTCATTAGAAGCTGTATGGGGCTCCCCTTTCTGTGATATTTGTTTTGTGTCTTTGCTCACTGCATCATCCATCACCAAAATAAACATACCTGAGCTTACAGTCATCTATTTTTAGCTGGGCTTGCAGTGTGTTCTAGGGAAGTCAAGGTTGGCTCCCTTGTACCTTAGTGACTTTAACCACAACACTCTCCTGCCAATAACTGTAACTTAATAGCATAAATGTTGAATAATACAACATTCAAGGTGCCTAGAGTAGATGTTCTCTAATTTCTTTTAAGTGTAACGAGTCAAACAAATACTTATTTACATACTTCTACAATCAAACATTCCTGTGAAAGACTGACTACAGTTTCAATTGTGAGATAAGCAGACTTTCAGTGGTTAAGCATGTATTAATTATTATTATATGTATGAATCGACAATGATTAGATGTAATGTATACAGGGTCATTTTCCATTTAAGCAAAAAGAAGAAAAAGAATCAAGTCAGATTGAGTCAGTTTATAGAGATCATTCCTAATTTGAAGTATACATTTCTCCACAAGGACTTATTATTTGGATTAAGAAAAGAAAAGCATTTTTACGCACACTTGTACAAAGGAACAATGAATTAGAAGTTTGATTTACAACCTCAAAGGTTTATACTGTAGTTCTTTGGTTATCCTGTGTTAAGTCTTCAAACAACATATTTTCTTACATATTGATTTGAAAAAGGCTTTCTATTTTGTCTTATAAACTATGGTAATTACTTTAAAAAACATTTTGTTACCCATAGTTTTTCCCTCTCTCATGCCTCTCCCTCTCTCTCTCTTCTCATTGGCTTTCACCAGGTTACATTCTGCAACACTCAGAGGACAACAGCGAACAATGGGGCAGCTTTCCCATCAGCCCCAGTGAACGTTCATACCGTCTAGAGAACCTGAAATGTGGCACCTGGTACAAATTCACTCTAACTGCCCAGAATGCAGTGGGACCTGGGCGCATCAGTGAGATCATTGAAGCGAAGACCCATGGAAAAGGTATCGGGTGTTGCATGATGGAATTTTATAGTTTCAACAGCTTCAGAATCTGTTAAATAGAGCCCTGCAATCAGATCATTCAAATAAACATCTTTTAGCAATCATATTGTCCTATATTTTTTGCCATTCAACTCATATACCTATGGAAGTACAGAAGGAAATGTTTTCTTCCTTCCTTCTACTCACATTTGAAGACATGGAATTTTGTTTTTCATTAATTTCAAAAACTCATAACTCAAAACCACTGTAATGGACACAAAATCTAGTCAAATTACAGGTGAAAAAAGTTAAAAGTTAATCTTTCCCTGAAACTGTAATTACATGGTGCTTTCTAACAATAATTTGATAACAACTGACAATCAGTTTGACCTCGTAATTCTTATTTTTATTTAATTGTACTGTAAAACTTTTTGCCTAAATATGATCTTGAATGGGTATCATCAATGATTTTTTTCTCTTTCTTATCAGAACCACAATTTGCCAAAGAACATGAACTCTTTACCAGCATTAACTCAACCAGGGCTAGGCTCAACCTGGTTGGCTGGAACAACGGCGGCTGTCCAATCACCTCCTTTATACTTGAGTACAGAGCTGTTGACTCGGCCACCTGGACCACTGCCCAGCGTACATCGCTGACCAAGAGCTACATCCTGTATGACTTGCAAGAGGCGACCTGGTATGAACTGCAGATGAAGGTCACCAACAGCGCCGGCTCAGCAGAAAAAAGGGTCACTTTTGCTACTCTCAATGCTGATGGAAGTGAGTTTGTATTATACAGATTGTTGCAGATTTGCACTAATATACAGGTTCAATGGATAAGAACCACAAGGATTGGAAGCAATACTAACAACACATTGATCCTGTAATAGCTTACAGTATATAACCTTACACCAAATACGGCCAAATGTATCATAATAAATACATAACAGACAACATTAACAATGTTGGAGAGAACAACAGGTAAAACAATCAAAAAGGAAGTGTTTCTTCTTTTGTATACTTTTGTATCTAGTTACATAAGCTAAGCACCCAAGCTTGAAAACGTCCCCTTTTTCTCTTCCCTCAACATCAACACTGCCAGTACACGAGGTGTTTAGGACAAAGGGAAGAAGAACATCCAAACAATGTTCCACTCTTTATTGTGATTGTTAATTGACAACAGTGTCATTATGGTCCACTCTGGTCTGTCTAATTAACAGCACGTCCTTTAAGAGCATACATGAAAAAGACAGTTTTGTCATAATTTTGAGAGAAATTAATGTATTCTGACAGATCAGCTCAGTGATGACAGTATTCACTCTCTCCACAGACCATTATGTTGCTTTGTTCGCCTTGTGTCAGAGAATGTATTAGCTGGAAAAGGGAGAGAGGGGGTAGTGACATCTCTGCTAGCACTCAAAACTATTGATTATTTTACGTCTTAGCTGGGATGTGTATGCTGCCTGTAAGTATGTTTTGGTGTGGCAAACATATAGTCAGTGAATTCATTGCAAATTAGGAGGCATTTCATTATTTTTTTTCTACTTTTGTCTGTGCATTAGAATATATTACAGTGTTTTCAAAAAAGTATCACAAATAGCAACAAAAACATGAAAATAAGTGTCATTATTATCATTAAAATATATTTTTCAATACATTAACTTTAAATGTCACAATATGCCATATCCACCTCACCATGTTTTCTATCACTATTATATGTCCTTAGTCTTTCTACAAACCCCCCAAATATTGAGAAAAGTATATCCTTTCAGAAAATGTGTGCTCAAACAGACTACATTCAAGTGTAGCGTATTTGTAGGAACTAACTTGTGGTTCATTTGTTTTAGGACTAGATTTTATTCCTTTTATGACATCACAAAGGGCAGTAACCCCTCCTCCAGCAGGGTGACACTCCCACAGATTGGTGTTTGTAACTGCCCTCTGAGTCTGCCTTAAACAATAAACAATAGGGCATGGAACGAGAAAGTCCAAGCCACCCAAGCCCTTCCAGAGAAGGGCATGGTCAGACAAAGCTCATTTACATTTAAAGCTACAGACACTGATATAGCCTGTTCTGAGCAGGGCTGAAATAGAGAGGTTCATAGGCATGTCTCATACAGGATCCCAATAGATTTATGACAAGAAACTTCACAGACATGTTTTGGGGAGCTCTGAGACCTATTTATACTGGTTGAAGAGGAGGATAATATATGACCTTTAAAATACAACTCTTGATGTCTGAACCTCAGTAAATGTTTTTTTTTTTCGTAATTATTTCCAAGGTACCATTCCTCCGTTGCTGAAGACAGGTGATCCTGTCTCGGACAACATGTCAGGCAGTGGAGGACTGAAGATGGTGGTGACCATCACCTCTGTTCTTGTGGTAGCTGTATTGGTCTTTATAATGCTCATGGTGCTAAAGAGGAGAAGGAGGGAACAGAGGCTCAAGAGACTCAGAGGTAGGTTGAAAATCACAGAATGGTTTGTTTTGTATTTGTAGCAGCTGATACATATCGTTAGTCAAGTATCAACAAACAGTATTAAGTTTGTGTTTGTCACTTAGTACCTTTCAAAGTTGTCTCTAGGTCAAGCATCTCATTGTTTATTTTTCTTGAATATCTTATATTTATGAATCCATTTTTGTAAGTGCTTGTATATCAATTCTGCTGCTGTAGCTATTCAACTCTGACAGTATTATTCTGGTTCTAACTACCCCTTTGCTGACTTCACAGATGCCAAAAGCCTGGCAGAAATGCTGATGAGGTATGCAAGCATAACATTTTAATTTACACTTTTCTCCCAAACATAAATCACAATTCTATGCTAGAGTTACTGCTCCTATTAACAAAAATCTAATAAATTGCCTTCTTTCAGCTACTTTTCAACTTTAATGGAATTGCATAAGGATTTATGCAATACTGTGCAAAATCAAGCAGCTGAAAAATGATGGATATTTCTCATTTATGTCTTCAGTAAGAATACTCGGACTCCAGACACAGTGAACAAGCAGCAGCAAACATTGAGAATGCACATCGACATCCCCAGAGCACAGCTCCTTATCGAGGAAAGGGACACCATGGAGACAATCGGTAAGACTTGAAGTTAGGCTTTGTTTTCATCAGTCCCCATATCCATGATGTTGATGACTGACTCCCTGCCCCTACAGTTTTACCTTTTGTTTTGTTTCCCTTGTCTTACTTCCTGCTCTTCTGTTATTAACTTTTTCTGTGATGTTTTTTCCCCTGTGTCTCAGATGACAGGTCCACTGTACTGTTGACAGACAATGACTTTGGGGAGACAAATAAGCAAAAGTCATCAACGGTGACCCACACAGTCCACTATCAGTCTCTGTCTCAGGCCACTGGACCACTGGTGGATGTGTCTGATGCCAGGCCTGGAACCAGTGAGTCCCATCACCGTCAGTGCTCAACATTTATTTCCTTTACTACTAATTTTACAACTATTGCTTTTCTTGTATTACTAATGTAACCATAATGTTTAAAAAGTGTTAGCTTTACATAGGTGTCTCATCAGCAAAGAATTTTGCTCTTTTTAGATTTCTTTTGAATCTGTATAATTATATTTTTGGAGGCTTGTGTCACTTAAAAGGACATTGTTCTCAGCAGTGCAAACACTGCTCATAGCATTTCATTGTACATTTATCTGAACTAAATGCAAGTCAAAACCTTTTACAGTAGCAATACCATAAACTGCCATAAACAACATGTTAGCCATCTTACAGCAGTTATAACACAGCTGTAGAGCAACCTCCAGGCTTCTGCTGTTTGAACTCCACTGAAGCAGTACTGAACCACTCTTCTCGACACAGATCCAATTCAGCTCTTCTCTATCAGTCTCATTTTGATTCTAGATCTGGCTGAATATGATACTTGTTGGATTACTGTATGGAGAAAGAACACTGTATTCCTAAAGATTGCTAATGACAAGCCTAAATACTTCCTTTTTTCTTATTTTTTTTTTAGTCTTTGTAATGTACAAAATAAATCTGATTTTTTTCAGTAGCTAGGTTAAATTATGAAAGGTAAAGTTTCAAGGAAAGCATTTTGCAATGAAGAAATATCCATTCTCAGGTACATTTATTTCTACCATTTTCTGGGTTTTATGAAGTTGAACCATAAGAAAATAATCCAATTGGAATTAAGTTCTAATCAATGGTATTTCATAGCAGTTGGCCTAAAATTGTTCTTTAAGAATTTAACAGCTCTTTTAAGCTCTATTCACAAGCCCCTTCCATTCTTACCAGATCCCACTGCCAGACGCACTGCCAAAGCTGGTCCTGCCGCAGCAAGAAGCCGCTATGCTAGCCAATGGACCCTGAACAGGCCGCACCCCACCAGCTCCTCGCACACCCTGACCACTGACTGGAGACTCCCAACACCACGCGCCACTGGATCTGTAGACAAGGAGAGTGACAGCTACAGCGTCAGCCCCTCCCAGGATACAGGTTGAGTAAAGCAGCTATCATACGTTTCACAAGCTCCATGTAATCACAATTTAAAGATTGTTTCAGAATTCATCAGAGAGTTTCAAGTGTAAATACAATATGTATGACTTTTACATTGCCATCTTTGATATTCAAAATACACATGCAGCAGTTTTTCTATTTCAAAATATAGCACATTTTGGCCTGGTTTTAAGAATGACTTTTGTGAGGATATGAATCTACCCTTTCTTTATCCAGATATTCACTGTGAAAAACCCAATCATACTAGTGCTAAACTGTCCATTTTATTCTTAGAACAACAATTAAACTTGTGTCATGGTTAATTTTCAGATCGTGCACGGAGCAGCATGGTATCAACAGAGAGTGCGTCCTCCACCTATGAGGAACTGGCCAGAGCCTACGAGCATGCCAAGATGGAAGAACAGCTTCGCCATGCCAAGTTCACCATCACTGAATGCTTCATCTCCGATACTTCATCAGAACAGATGACAGCAGGGACCAACGACTACACTGACAGCCTGACCTCCAGCACACCGTCTGAGTCAGGCATCTGCCGCTTTACCGCTTCACCGCCCAAACCTCAGGATGTCAGTCGGGTCATGAACATGGCCGCGCCCAAGGCACACAGACCTGGTAGGGAAGAGTATCCCATGAATCTTTTTAACTTGTGTTGCCCTTGCAATCACCGCCACTTTGCATTTCAAAAACATAATCTTGTTCTTTAATTTCCCCAGAAAAACCATTTATGATTCCTGCAGCTAGTCATAGTTGTAAAAGATGTTGCTTCAAGTTTCAAAACTTTCTGTGGAATACCACTGTAAAAAGAAAAGACAAACACCATAAAGTTACAGTGAGGGGGTGGTCTTATGTTGTGTTTATTTCAAGTATTCATTTGAGTTTTGCACAAGTGAAGCAGATAGAAATCAAATCTTTTGTTTAAATGCAACTGTAGTTCAGTTGTTTATCAGTCATTTACAACTCTCTTACATAAGATCATCAGGATATAGTTTAATCACACAAATATTATTTTTAGGAATCCAAATACTGCTTGCCTCTTGCTTTTCGATCCCTTAGATCCCTTTTCTGTAATCCATCAGTAGTCTCCAAGACTTTAACTTATTTTAGCTAATGAGACTTTCTTCTCATGTGAGTTAAAATTGCATAAAATAAAGTATATTAATTTAAGTGTTTATTTTACAATTAGATTGCAAATAACTACCTGATAGATATCAGTATATATTCATTTGCTGACTGTGAAAGCGCTTCAGTTAACTGTTTTAGGTCAATCGTCACCATGACCATCTTCTATTTTAATTTGGATCAGCTCTAAATCAATCTTGACTGCTATTACTTACTGTACATTCTTTGTTAAAGCATTTCACAACACATTGTGTTTAAGAGTCTGAAATCCTGTGGCAGTAGACTCTTTTTTTCCTGAAATTGTTTCTGTTACGATTCACTGTGTGAATACTTGTTGGACCCAGATGCACGACTCAGAGACAGTTTACAGTGAATAAGGTAATTTAATAAGCACAAAATGGTGACACGAGTGATATGTAATGTGCAGAAGTCCTCGCTCATCCGTGAGCGGTGTGAGGGTGAAATCCTGGTGAGAATCCTGAATGCGTAAGGTGAAGGAGACACAGGAGGAGCAGACAGACATGCGAAAACAGACAACACACACAAGTCGTAAATAAATAGATAGGTCCTTTGTACATTATAATGACAAAGATGTTTGAATGCAATTCTTTCTATTTCAGTTGAAAGTGCATTTAAAGGTGCACTGTTGAGTTTTGGTATTGAAAGCTTTAATTGGCAGCTGGAGAAAGCTATACCCCATCTCTGTCTTTATTTCCAATTGACCTTGGCTGACCTCACTTGTCCATCACAAAGGGGGACAGCTTCTAATGTAGCTCTGCATATTTTTTTATGTGACAACCATTAAGTGACAAATAGTCCTGAGAGTATGCTCAAACACTCCTACCCCATCAAAGCTTGTTTAAGCACATTTTGCTGCTCATAAACTTTTACAGCAGTGTTGATAATTAAAGTGTGACAGGGAGCATCAGCTTATTCACACACTAAATAAATACACAGGTCAGAGAATGTTAAAATATCTCTCTTAACATCTGTGCAGAGTGGAAGATGAAACAGAAACTTTATAGACTAATGGGGTGGCATAATTGTGGTTGCAAATTTGGTCGCATTATTGTAAAATCTGCAAATATTGGCTGATGGGTTCTCAAAATACAATTAGCTCTGATTAAAACCATTTTATCTACACTTAATTCAATTTATACTCGTCACCATTCATCATCTTTGCCGGCACTAGCAGAGCTCATTAATAAACACAGTAAATTACTCATTCTCCCTGTGAACATAGAAATCCATTTCCAAGGTTGCATTCTAAACTGAAACTGCAAGGGGAAGTGTGTGAATAAAGTTTCTACTTTTTCGTGCACATTTGAGCTTGGAAATTTTGTGATCTATAATATCTCTATGGATCACCAGGAACTCTCTGGTAAATAATGTCATGCAACCCCAGCTGATCCCATGTATAAAAAGCAACAGTACGAAGAGGGTAATACCCTTTGTAATCTGAATCCTGTTTTACCATACTGTGTTACATTGTTCTTACAGTTTGTCAATAGGTTGACAAACATTGTTTATTTTCATCTGCAACTTCCCTGTGTTGTTTCTCTTCCAACTCTCTAATGATTTTAAAAATGTAAATATTACAGAAACGTAATTACCCATAGTAAACAGGAAAAGATAAGGGCTTGCAGTTGAACATTGTGAAATATTTAGCAAATTAAAAAAAACAGGTGTTTTCCTCATAAAAGGAGACACGGCATTATCTGTCGAGTTTATCCTCATGTATACTTGGTTAATAAATATGCTACAGCCAAAATGTTCACCATCACACCTTTATAGATTGACCACAGTAATGTTTTTCTATTTCTTCAATAACCCATAACTGTGTTTAATCCCAGATTAATTTTATGAGTTCATGTTTTAACAGCCTTGTTGTATTGCGCTAAAGTGGATACAAAAATTAGCTTGATGATTATAAAAGTATTAAAGTAATATTGATAATGTCCAAGGACATGTCAGATTATCACTGTTCCAGAAGACAACCCAAAACACCTGTTTTTCTTCTGTTTGTTACCTCTCAGGAGGAGAGCTGGTTCACCTACCACCCTACCTTCGTATGGATTTCCTTTTGAATCGTGGCGTGCCCCTGGCAGCCAGAGGTGGAGGAGTCAGCAACAGCAGTGGCAGTAGTAACACTGCAGGAGGAGGAGGTGGTGGAGCGGGAGGTGGTGGAGCTGCAGGAGCAAGCGGAGTTAGTGCTGGTGCCACAGGGGAAACAAGAGGAGGGGGAGCAATGGGCCAGACCTGTCTGGAACCCCAGAGGAGCCGTACCCTGAAGAGGCCACCTCCCATGGAGCCCACCCCAATGGAAGTGCCATCACCCAGGGAGGTGCAGCAGTGGCAGCCAGGAACTGCCTCCACACTCCCCCACAGAGAAGTCCGGGAGAGGGGAGAGGCTCGGGGTGAGGTCCGGGCAGAAGCCCCCTCATCTGGAGACCTAGCTCAAGCACAGGCTGCCAAGCTCAGCACTTCCCAGGAGTCTCTGCTGGACTCAAGAGGACACCTGAAACAGAGCAACAACCCCTATGCCAAGTCTTACACTCTTGTATAACATTGGGACACACAGCAATCCGCTTCAGACAACCGGACTACTGCAGAAACACAGGACAAGGACAGGTGGACGTTTCCACAACAGACACTGTTGTATATAGAGCCATTTCCGACATGCGTCTGAGGTGGATGCTTTTCTTTGAGCCTGTCTTTCTTTCTTTCACTCTTTTCTTTCTATTCTCTCTCACTGTTCTCTATTGTTTTCACAATTTTCATTCTCTCAAACCTTCCTTCTGTTCTAATAACTTTTGTCTCACAGTTTTTATTTTCTACTTAAGTATTATTTTATTCAAAAGTGACAGCATATGAGCATTGCCAAAATGATTTATTTAAAATTTGAGAAAGAAAAACAAACTATTGAATTTATATCATGGACAATTATAGTCCTTATTATTATTACTTTTATTATTATTAAAAAAAAAAAAACAGAAAACATCTTTAAAAAAAAAAAACAAGAAGGAAAGCGAGAAAGACAGAAGAACAATGCTTTCTTAATTTATTTTTTATTTTATTGTCGCAGTGTGATGACATTTGTGATTGGGGTAAGCACTACAAAGAGTATATAGAGAAGAAGATGAAGAGTGATGTTGGACCCGACCGCCAATGCTGACCAATCTCAAAGTTTTTCAACCTTTCTGACTGCATGGCGACTGATCAAATGACAATTAATAGGAATGGCTGGAAAATCCAAAAAAGAGAATTTTGTCTCACTATGAAATTATACAATGTGAATATATATAAAGAGATCACTTTTATTTGTGGATATTATGGGGGAATTGATTTGGTTAATAAAGTCCTTAGTCATGTTTGCACACATCTGACTTTTATTTATGTTGCTCAAAATTCCTGTTCCTGACTGGCCCTCACGCTCTCCTTCTATCCCAATTTCTATTAACCTATATTCCTGTCACATGTCTATTGAGGCGTGTATTTTATAGTGAAACTCAAGCACAAAGCATAAAATAGCTGACTAACTTGTTTACGACCAGGAATCAAACTAAAATAAATTCACGTGGTTGATTCACATATGGTAATGTGATACAATGTAAGTCAGTGGTTCCAAAACATTTAGTCTACATTTGGCCCATTGCAACAGATTAGTGTATTTGTAGTATCTCACTTCCCACAATGTAAAATATGAGGCAAAACATATCTACATTATATCTACAAACAATTTTAATAAAATGAGACTACAGAGTTAATATGAGGTAAAATAAAAGGTAAGAACATACATAAACATGTTTTTGTAGCACAATTTTTTTGCACAACATTCATCATGTTGTGATCATTCAGACTTTTGTTTGTCTGCAATTATTTGGGAACCTCTTTACAGATTGATCGAGAAAAGGACATAACCAGGCCAAACCTGTCTTTCCAATTATGAGAGTTATAGTTGAAATAATCTCAATATGAACTGACATATAATGTCATATAATGACATATAATATACATTTTTGAAGGACTTATCACTACAATGCCAATACAACTTCCGATTCTAGATCTACAGCAACGAAGAAGTGTCCCACTGAGAAGTTTATGAAGACATGTTTTATTAAAACTTAAAAAGTTATTCCCCAGATAACCTGTCAATTTAGTAGTTATGGGAGGTTGTGAAAGTTTTTTTATTCTCAGATTGAGACCTACAGCATATGGTACACATTAGCAAAAGAAAATAACAAGCTAGGCAGAATGTTCTAGGTGTAAATGGTAAATTGGGAAATGGATTTGAACCTTTTTGCCTTTATTTAATTGGACAGCAGATAGAGTTGCAGGGAGATAGATTGGGTAATGACAAACTGGAAAGGAGCCACTGGTCAGACCCGAACCAGAGAACACAGTTTGGACTCCAAGCCTTGAAGGACTATAGCTTCCAGGGCGCAACCAACTGCTAGTCTATCTGCGTTTATTCAAATTAAGTTGAAGAGATATTTTTATCAAAATGAAAGTGATATTAAGCTCACAGGATTATGTATATGTTGAATTTATCTTGAAAAAAAAAAAGACAAAAAAAACTTTTTATTTTAATGAAAAATAACTCTGCTTTGCTCTTTTTTATCAGCAGATGGCGCTGTGTAGTTATGTTTGAGTCCATTCACTGTTAACAATAGTTGAGTTTGTGGATTTTGAACTGGAAAAGGACAACCTGAAGAGAGAGATATCAAGGGCAACCTAACAGTCAGTTAGCCATTTGCCGTAGCACACTACCCACAGCACAGGTGAATTATTGATACTAGAACCTGGATCTGGTTTGATTGTATCATGAAGAAAGATAGCACATCTGAACAGGGAGATGACATTCAGACTGTGTAGTTTACCTCTTATGTTGACAAAAAGCAGAAATGGGTTTAAGTGAGCAACACTCACACACACAATTTGTGGCTTAAAAGATGAATCTCAAAGTATCCATCAGTATTAATTGCAACTATTTATACACATTCAGAGGACTGTTCAAATGTCTTCCATTTGAGACTAACTCTACTTCTGACACGCAGCAACCCATATATATGTAACATCTCACTAATGTAATGTATGGATCATGTAATCTTGTATTGGATAAGTGGTAATTTGGGGATTTTGCAGTTTATTATATTTTTCATAGATTTGGATCCGAAAGTTAACATTGGCACTGATAGTTAAGTCTTGTTCCCATTTAGAGATGGAGAAAGAAAATGTTCTGCTGCAGAACATTTTCAGCACATCATAGTAACCTTGTAGAACCCAAATTATCTGTCTATCTATCTGTATATATATAGAGAGAGAGGAACATAATTATTTGAACACCCTGCGATTTTGCAAGTTCTCCCTCTTAAAAATTATAGAGGGGTCTGAAATGTACATTGCATGTGCAGTTCCACTGTGAGAGACAGCATTTTAAATCACATCGTATGATTTTTAAACATTTTCCTGCATTTTTTTTTTACCAGGATTGCACACAGAGTTTCAACTCCCTCCAAAGATTTTCTATTGGATTTAGGTCTGGAGACTGGCTCGGCCACTCCAGAACTTTGATATGCTTCTTATGAAGCCACTCCTTGGTTATCCTGGCTGTGCTTCGGGTCATTGTCATGGTGGAAGACCCAGCCATGACCCATCTTCAATGTTCAAAGAGGATGTTGCACAAAATCTCGCAATACCCTCTTTAAGTCCCGTAACCTTTGCAGAATTGGAACCCCCAAAGCCTGATGTTTCCATCCCCATGCTTCATAATAGGGATGGTGATCTTGGGATGGTACTCATCCTTCTTTTTCCTACAAACACAGTGAGTGAAGTCTAAACCAAAGGGTTCTATTTTGGTCATTGACCACATGACTTTCTGCCATGCCTCCTCTGGATCATCCAGATGGTCATTTGCAAACTTCCGACGGGCCTGGACATGTGATGACTTGAGCAGGGGAACATTTCCGTGCAATGCATGATTTTAAACCATGACGGCGTGTTGTGTTGTGTTCTACCGACAGTAACCTTTGAAACTGTGGTCCCAGCTCTCTTCAGGTCATTGACCAGCTTCTTCACTGTAGTTCTAGGCTGATTCATCACCTTTTTTTATCATCAGTGATAGCCCATGAGGTGAGATCTTGCATGGAGCCCTAGTCCGAGGGAGACTGACAGTCATCTTTCGCCTCTTTCATTTTCTAACAATTGCTGTTATATATATATATATATATATATATATATATATATATATATATATATATGTATATATATATGTGTGTGTGTGTGTGTGTGTGTGTGTGTGTGTGTGTGTGTGTGTGTGTGTGTGTTAATGGCTGCTCAAGATATTCTATCTCAAATCTATCAACTCATTTAGCTAGTGCTATCTGCAACTGATGATAATGTTTTTTATGCAATAGTTTTGACCTTTTACAAGGTAAAACTACTATCTGTAGTTATTCCATTTTAAACATTTTAGTTAAAGAATAAGGTACTTCCCCATGAAGTCACTGAAGGATTTTGATAGAAAATGTGCTTCTGTTCCTTGTCTGCAGTATAATTGTACATTTTTAAAAGGTTTTCTCCTTTCACAGTTTACAGAGGACGCCATAGTTTGACATTCAATGTCAGGGAGAGGGTTTGGAATAGACCAGTTCCCTCCCAACTGGGTTTTATAATGAGGTGCCTGACGAGCTGGCAGGAGACAAGGGGTTAATTTTCAGCGCATGAAAAGGAAGGACTTTTCCCCAGTGTTCAGGCAACAGTTTCCCTCGCTTCTCTCTGCTGCCTCACGTGAACATACCCGCTATGTTTGTTTCTCTGCACAAACCCATTATTTTCCTCTTTACTCTTGTTTGAATTCCATCTCATTTCGTAGTGTCTCAGATTACTCTATTGATTTCAGGAGCTTAGTCGTCCTTGTCTTTAGTGAAGGACTTGTAAAGGATATCCCCCCCCCCCCCCCCCCCCAGGATTTTCTTTTATCAAATAGGTCAAACTGACATGTTTTCTGCAGCTATAAAACAATACTGGAAACTATACCACCACAACCTAAATTCCCCTGAGATTGTGATTGTGTGTTTGTCTTGAGTGCAGATTCAAAGTTCAAATAAATAGCATGTACTTTGAGATGGGTTGTCAACAAAAATATTCAACTTATTTGTTTGTGGTTATATTCTGGGAGACAATGACAGTCATTAGCTTTTCTGTTTCTTTAGACTCCTATGGTGGAACATAGGACAGGAACCACACCCTTGTTGTATACTTGCTGTTTCTGTAGCAGTTTGGGTTTTACAGGATGGAGTTGCTAGCCCCACGCCCCACCTTTCATCATTTCTGGCTTCTGGTGTGTTTCGGAGTGGTTTGTTAGTCCTCTTCCCTAGCCTATTGCCTTACGGGTACTGAATTACAGCCTCACACCACATGAAGCCAGACAGGCTTTTGGGTTGTGTACCAGATGTCTAAGCACATCAAGCCCAACCAACTCCTGCTACTGTGTAATGAAGACTGGTGCAGAGGCAAGCACTTCATACCAGCAGCACGAGACAGCCTGTCACATTTGTCAGGTGTTTATTTACTCCTCTGCCTCCCAATGTAGCTTTTATTTGCTGCTATGGAGGCAAGGCTTCTTGTTTCGGAAATGTGTATCCACACCAAGGAAACAAAAGTATTAGTTGCTGTATCAAGCCTGTTTCCATTTGCCAGTGTGGGACAATTTAGCTAACCGTGACTATCTACTGGCAGTCCCAAACTCCAAGTTAATTTTCAAACAGATTTTTCCTGCAGGTCTGGTGCAGCACTGCAACCAGCATCAATGCAAAAACGAGTTGTTTAACAAACTGAAATGCTGAATAAAGGAGGCGTAACTTAGCTAATTGTGAAGAGCAAGGGTTAATCTGGGTAGCACATGCCACATGCCAGCTATGTTTAGTTATTGCAAAACAGCAATTTACAGTATTTGAGGTATTGAATCACAAACCCCCAAAGGCACCTGACCTCATTTATTTTACTCCCCATAATAGATTTTTTTACCCATTTTTGGTGTGGTGTGTGCTAATTTTGGAGTCTGCTTCCAGACAGAAAAGGCTAAGTAGTTGCTGCTTATCTTCTACCTTTATTGACATTTTAGGTAATGATAGTTGAAGCTCCGATATGCAACTATGAAGCAAAACCTTTTCTTTTTCAATTATTAATGAATTGTAGATTAAAACATACAAGGTATTTTTCGGAGAATATTCACATCATATATCCTGTTTTTGGTCATAATTAGACTCAAAGAACATGAAAATATAATGCATTGTTACACAGACGAGCATTCCACATTCAACGGAGCAACACCCCACCCCCAGCTGCTGGGGGCCATTCCATCACTCTGAAGTCTCTTCGTCAGTGCATGGATCCTGTTTGTGCATGAGCCTATGTGTGTGTGTTGCATGTCCACCACAGAGTAATGTTTTTATGATAATCTAAAATCAATGGGCCTCACATGTTTTTTTTGGTATGTTGTAAGATTAAGTGGTCATTAGTGAAAATTGGAGAGTTCCAGCCTTCATGTAGCTAGTTTCTCGAAGTAGGCGTCTTTCAATTAAAACACACAATACAGTAAAAAAAAAAAAAAAAAGTAAATGGAAGAAAAAAAAACTTCCATCACATTTTATCATTCAACAATGTTGAATTGTACAAGGCAAGTAGTCTATTCAGTGATCTGCTCGTGTGCTCACATTGTATTACTCAAGACATCCTTCTTTTCTGCTATGTTTATAAAGTAACATTCAAAATATATACTACATTTAAAATAATGCTTGAAACCATTTCTTTTGCTTTAAAATATTAGAGACCTTTTGATTTTTTTTTTGGTCAAATTGACAAACACATTTCAGTTAAATAAAGTGAGGTGAATTTTGATTGTTAAATGCCAATAAAAAGTAAGCTGTAACATTTATTTAAAAATAGTAACTTCATCTAGAGACTATGGTGCTGGAATATATATCAAAATTGAAGACGTAAGAACTACACCTACCCCATGTTTTAGGGATGATAACACGTGAGAATTGATGACATATTTCAATGTTAAACTACATTGTATGTCTCTTTACATCACCACATCATCTGGGGTTGTAGAGGAAAGGAGAGGAGTTGGTTATTTTGCAGGATCAGAAGAAAATCTCCATATAAAAATATATTATTTAAATTATCTTACCACACACAAATACATAGGCACACAGATGCACACAAAAACAGAAGGAAGAGACTGTGCCTTGGGAGGACAGTTATTCTCTAAGGGCCTCTGGATGACTCAGATGGATCCTTTTTAGATGTCATCTGGATGGAAAATAAAACGAGCTGCTAAACAAACAACAAACTGCTCTGAGACTTATAGTTGAAGGGTAGGTCACCAACCCTCTTTGCATTTCTTTGTAAACAGGACAATCCTATGTAAAATTTGACAGTGCTGTCAATAAATTTAGCAGTTTTATTATGATGATTTTTGGAGGCTTTCTGTCAGATTCAATAACAGAGAGAGACAGAGAATAATGGGAGGAGAGAAAAACACCAGTGACAAGAGATTAGTCGAGGACTGTAGCCTCTGCATATATGAGGTATCCCTCCAGATTCAACAGTTTTAAATAGAAATTGCACTACAAAAATGAAGAGAATGCACCTATTTGACTGAGAAAAATCTGGCTTTGGATTTTACAATATTGTGAGCACTTTTCATAGCAGTATAATCCTCTCAAGCTTACAAAGCTTATCTGCTTTGTAGATGAATTTGCTGTGGTGTAAAGGTCATCAGAGCCCTTGATATAATACAGTTAAGGAACTTTTGCTGTGTAATGGACCTGATTTTAAGAAAAATCAGCATGTATTCTACTTGACACTTTGAATTCCTAACATTTTTGAAACTCTTCTGTGCCTTTTTAAACATAAAAGAACCTTAACACTTTGTATTGGAGCAAGTTTGTTATCAACAGGAATACTGGGAGAAAACCTTATCCAAATGTTTAATTTTAGAAAAGTCAAAGCCAAGTAACATTTATATGCAAAGTGGGGCCATTATTATGCATGCTTTTGACGATCACTGGAACCATATTGTCATCTATTTTTTTAATTTAAGTACTTCATTAGATTGATAAAACCCTGATGTTCAGCAGTTTTATTTTTGTGCTTTCAGATATTTTCTTATGCAGACTCAGCACTTTACTTGCTTCTATGAAAGTTTATTCTCTGATTGACCCACTGCCCAACAGACCTGTAGTATTGCTTAATATGCAAATTATGTAGTTTGAAACTGATGATGAGGGACATTATGTGTGGTGACCCTCATACTGTAGTGTGAGGGTCACATATATTGCCTATCATTAAGGAGGTTTTGTTATATTCTGTGATGGCAAAGCTAAACATTTTTGCTGCCGAGCCATTAACACAGCGCAGAAGGAAAGTCAAAGAAATTATTAAGCCGAAGCTTACCAGTGTAAGAATCAGAGGTCAATCCCTTAAATCATTTTTTTACACATACATATCCGATTCAAGGAACGCAGACATAGCACATTTCGATTAATTCTGCACTTAATGATAAAAAAATAAATCTATATGCATAACCTGAAACACAGAATTTAGAAGTTGTGTTGTTCAATGTGTGCCTTTATCTGCCTAAGGCTAAGAAGAGCTCAGAGAGAATCAGTCAGTCAGTTAGGCTAGCTCTACATGGAAAAGATCAACAAGCTGGAAAGGGACTATACACAACTGGGCTCACCCTGAAGAGGATTCTACTTATAGTTAGCTAGAGTTTAAGCCCTGCTGCTATTCATCTATTTTTTAATCTAAATTTATTTAATAGACATACTGTGGCAATACAGCAGCTGAAGGTGTTTGTCAAACTTTGCTAATACAAGCACAGGGTTCACACAGAGTCTGTATTTATTCAATGTAAATTGATACAAGGACGATAGTACCATGCAGGTAAGAAAAAATGCCTCTAGATAGATATGAAGTTCCAGGCCAAGTTTCCGAAAAAAAAACAAAAACAACCTTCAGTCCAACATCTGCTTTTGGTCTGCCCACAGATAAAAGTTTTTTTGGTATGCATAGTCCTCAGCCATAGAAAAAGAAATGATGCAGGTGTAACTATACAAACACCAGTTAAATATGATAGAAGGAAAGAATCAGACAACTTCCTATTTTGACTACATTTCTTTTAGTTTCATATTGATATGATGGTCAAATAATAAATAATGAAAACAAAAATAGTAATAATATGATAATGATAATTTGCAAGCTTGTCATATGATAAACGGGCTATCGCATTTTTTTCCCACATATCCCATCATAAACCTCTATATTTCCAACAGGAATTTGTTTACATGCAAAAGTCACATAATCGTCACTGTGCCGTTTCTTCCACCTGTCATCTCTACACACAGTGGCAAAGCAACATGGTGCATACTAAGACTTTTCATCACGTTTCTTCTTCTGAAACTTCCTGAACTGGGACTGAATGGCAACGGCTGCCTTTTCAGTCTCAGGGTCTTCCATGTTGATGTCAAAGTCTTCTGGAACATCCATCTTGGAAGTATCTAAAAAAAATAAATGACACATGTGACAAAAGTGCTTTACATACCACAGGTCACCAAACATAACAATGTACAGTAAATTTGTTGAAGATGTATGTTTGGTGAGCCTTGGCCTAATTTAGCGTGCCATTATTTAGCCATATATTACATATTCAGGGCTCCTTAAATGGGGTTCTTTAAAACAAGTTAAATGACTAAATTAAAACATCTACCAGACACTATGGGCCCTATTTTGCAGCACAGTGCAAAGTCTTGGGCCTTACCTAACTAGATTTTGCTTATTACATGGCACAACATTTTATGCGCAGAGCACAAAGGGGCTTGTTTAGGGCACTTGATTTTACATGTGTTTTTTATGTAACCTGAATCATTCCAGAGTGTCAGCTCTCATTGCCTTTAAGAGTGTTACTATTTTCACCACGATTTCAGTCTTTCTTAAATAGACCTCCAACAAATAGATCTCCAACTGTTATATTTTTGCTGAATTATTTCGATAACATCCAACACGATCATAAAGACACAGGGAATATAAGCATGAGGCTTAAACGTGTATCCTCATTAATTATTTATTATATTATATCCACACTCGAGGACAGGATCAGACAGGATACAGTACATATGTCGGGTAGGCTGCAGACATTTATTTACTTTCTTTCTCAGCAGGAATCCTCTGCTTTCCTTAATGCGTACAAAATTGACACTAAACAGTCTTTATGATAATGTGAGCTGTATTGTGGATGACACTCAAGAATTATTATAAATCAAACTCTCTGCTGCATGAGAGCATGAGTGTGTATTTCTGCATGCATTTTACAAAACACGCACTACAGCGAGCACGCACAGAGGAGAGGTTGGAAACAAACAGATACAATATTTCCTCTTAAGAACAAGAACATAATGTGCAACAGACTTTAGACCAGGTTTTAGGCGGTCTAAGGCGCAGTTGTATGTACTATGCATCCTTAAGATAGGAATGCATAACACAAATACACCTTCAGGTGCTTACGGGAAAGCAAACATATTTGCTATTTAAACAACTTGAAATGACCACTGTGTCAGGAGTAAAATATAAGATACCAGTGTTGCGTGCAAAGATGCTGTGCACAGAGAGTACAATAGTGCCCTATGTTTCAATGTTAGTCATAAAGAAAACCACAGCTTAATTACTGAAGTATTTGTAATTAGGAAAATCTGTCAGTGGAGGTTCACATAATAGCTTTGTAAGTCATATAATTGGTATATGATGAAAAAGATAACAAACAAGATATTACATTTCTAAGAAAGTCATAAACATTATGCCTCAATGACTACTCAGTTTATTAAACGCAAGAAAACATGGAAATTGTAAGTGTTAGAGGATAGTCATAACGTAACTTGTCAAGTGTCGGCCATGATGACCCACAGCTATTCACCACGCTGCTCTTATCACAAAGAATAATGATCAAGACAAACATTTCTGTGGCCCCAGGGAAACTGTGATTCTATAGCATTGTTTCTGTAATATACAAGGACATTACAAAATACTTGATCAGAAAACTCAGTTGAAAACAAGTTGCAATTAATGTAAGGTTTTAAACATCTTTCTCCATTCACAATTCTCCAATTTCAGTGAGTTACCTTATATTCAGTAAGCTCTTTTTAACATTTTTATTCTCACTTCTGTTTATGGTGCTCTTTATCACGGTTTTTCAATTCACTGCCTTGCAAAAGTCCCGTGACAGATTAATCACCTTGGGTGTAAATGGCGGAACCTAGTGAAGCGATACACATCTGACAGCAAGAGAGGGTAAGGTGGGGTGTGCAGAGAACAGTATGGAAGGCTGAAAAACAGAGGCAACTTATCTTGACTGCTCAGCTAAATGCTGTGATCCCATGGGGCTGAGCACCTTTATTTTGCTGTTCAAGGAGCAAACACTTATCCATGTGTGAAGCCAGCACTCATTCCTGCATAAACTGATATTGAACTTCCCATTGTTCTAATGCTTTCTGCTTTCACCCTGGAAAAAAATAGCTATTGACTTGGACACTTTACTATGTCAACATCATACATGTTTATTATCCTGTAATACAAGCTGTTGACAAAAATCTGTCTATATATTCAGAGTAATGAGTACAGGTAGAGTATTGTATGATCTGCTGCTGCTGATGCTTGAATAAACTTTGCAATTGGGACAACTGAGAATATCTGGAACTCAATGAAGTTGTAAAAAAAAAAAAAAACTTTCCTTTATTTTAGTTGAAGAACCATATGGCAAAGAATTACATAATAAATACTTAATTTTAACAAATGGTGATTTTGGGGTCATGCCTTAAACATACAACTTGCAATTTATTTTTGAGGGCTGTCAAAAGATTTTTTGTTTTTAATCCCAATCAAATGGTGATATTTGATAGTAAATTTTTATTAATTGCTTGTTTATGCACATTTTTTTGGACCTTAATCCAATCGCGATTAATGTTGTATTTTTTTCCGAAACTATTCTTACCTTTTAATTTCTTACTTCTATCACCGAATACAGCATGGTAAATTGTTGATGTTTCAGTGCAAACACTATTTAATTTCCGATAAATGGTTTACTATTTTTCTGACTACTGAAAGCACTTTTTACACCACAGGTCATATTCACCAGTTCTCCCCACATTACACACTGATAGAAAAGGTTGCTCTGTAAAGTGTCTTATTAGTCTTGATTTGGTCTTGCTTTGTTTTGTATTTTCAGATTTCATGTTTTCTAGTTTTAGTTTTTCTCATTCTAACATAGTGTTGCCTGTTTCCTTAGTGTGGATTCTTATTGTGCCATTTCCTACTTTAGTTTTTTATGGTGAAGTTTATGCCTCTGTATATCATGTATATGGTGTTTCTAGGGCTTTGTTCAGGCTGCCGCCCAAACCAGATTTTTCCCCAAATCTGATCAGAATCTGATCTTAGTGAATGACTGTCCACATTACAAATTGCAAGTGACCAGCTCCGATCTGCCTGTCCGTATTGACATGGTCTAATCCACATTAATTGCTTTGGTAACCGGTTATGCCCAGCAAAAATGGATGACAGAGATGTGTGATTATTTCTGACTCAAAAAATATTGTCTGTCCACAGGCTTGTTTTACTACATTTGTTTTGATTCTTGCTGTTTTCTTTAATACATTTTTGTGTGTGAGAAACCTGTTCCTGCCAGTGTTTTTGTGTCTTGTTGTAAGTCATTGTGTGTTATTCAGAAATGATCTCGACCCTGAGACCTGGAAACACTACCGTGGCAGTAAAGTGTGAGAGATACAACAGCAATCAGATCAGTACAATTATACGCATAAAATACTGCTGCTGTGTGCTTGGATCTTTTGAGTGTCACCTTATCATTTGCTTGTGGGGAAAATATATTAGTTGGCTAGCATGTGCCATGTTTAAATTAAAGCACTGGATGTTTACTATGTGTTGTTTAGCTCTTGCACAAAAATGTTGTGGAAAAGAGATCCGATGATAATTTATAAACAATATCTGACAGAATAAGACACATTCACTCGTTATAATTGAGTACAGTGGAGCTAATTAAAATGTGTGTGGGAAATGGGTCATCTTCACTTTGAGGGTTAATTCAAGCTAATTATAAAATGATGACTTTGATCTCGAAGGTGAATGAGTTTGAAATTACGCCTGTGCTGGTTTAAACCAAGCAGGGACGTACTGTTAGCTTCAGTTTCCACATTGTTCTTTGACCATTCTCTGCAAAGAAATGGCACAGGCTCTGTGGTGTCATGCATGAATAATCAGATTATTATTTCACATAGTATAGCATCATACCAAATGATCACCATGTGCTGCCCTTTAATGTTGCTGTCTGTGTGGTTTGTGTGTACAGTACAGCATCATGTAGAACCAGTGTCGACCCAGCTGTTATGGCAGGGACAGTTTGTATTGCGCCTGAACCCATAAGGTCACTGGCGCATATGGCCCAATTATGCCACATCTGGACTCCAACTGTGCGGAAAATGTCACAGAAAGACGAAAATAAATATTTTTAGGTGCATAAAACTAAGCCAATGGAGATATTTTATCAGTGGGAAGATGAACACAAGAAAAGCCCACAGAATTTTTGACTATGCCTTGTTTACATTTTTACAGAAGGACATGTTGCACTTTCCTGCATTTATTATGATTAGATTAGATTAGATTCAGATTTCTTGTCCGAGACGTACGAGAGACACATAAACAGACAGACCTCAAGATACATAAAGACATACATTACATCCTCCATCATACACATTTAACACAGAAAACAGAAACACACATTTAAGGACACAGTCTATTCAGTTCTGTTATGGCAGAGGGGACGAAGCTCCTACTGAACATGACCCTCTTCCAGGTCAGGGACCTGTACCAGCGGCCAGATGGAAGTAGCATGAAGTATGGGTTTATGGGGTGACTGGGGTCCCGGGTGATTTATTAAGACAACTGGTACACACATGGTTTTAAGTAGACATGTTAATTTGCATACAAAACAAATCAATTAAGTGTATTGTGAAGCAGTTAAATGACTTGATTTCATTCAGAACTCTATGTTGATTCTAAAAAGGACTTTCATTTGGTTAGCCTTGGTAGTCTACAACCGGCAGTAGCCATTCATAAAGTTAAAAGAACAAGAGCCTTGTTGTTTTAGAAGTTTAAACTGTTTCTACGTAACTAATGAATAAATCAAGTAACATAAACATAAACTGGAAAAAAAGGGTCCAAAACGTCCATATTGTGGCCTGTTGATTTCAATGATTAATTGATAATTGATTGTTAAGTTGTTCAACTATTGTTTAAGAAAAATGCCTGAAATTTGGGCACACACTGTTCGACATGAGTCTGGTGCTGCTTCAGATTTCTGCGTGTCAAACGGCAGTTTTTCGTTGTTACTGTTACTTTGTTAGATTTTGTCAAGGGCTGTGCTACATTGGGGATTAATTATAGATTTTTGAAAATAATATAACAAAAACAGTTTGATCTAGGTCTGCTCTAGTGTCTCGCTCTTATGTTCTTTAAGAATTGATGCAATACAAATAAAACAGTAACCCCCGACACATGCCTCAAAACTTTTAAGAGTTTATTTGCTTTCAGCCATGATGCCACATTGGACTGTCCAATATTTAAGTTTTGAAGAGCTCATGCAGAAAGAACTTGAAAGAGGAAGAAAAGTGACAAATTAATTCTGATGCCTGTTATGAAACATTTTGCGTGTCATGAATTCTCGTTATCATGATGAGCACTGGCACATAGCCCTAGAATCAAATTGGCCGTGTATGTGTGTGTGTGTGTGTGTGTGTGTGTGTGTGTGTGTGTTTGTGTGTGTAGACTGAGGGCTTTACTGTACTTTAGTCCGTGTTACTTTAATTATGCGACATACCCCTTTAAATTCTCATTTAAATTCTCATTAGGCATTGGCACACATGTTTATTCCTAAACAAGTTTCAAACATACAGTTATTTTTTCTACTGGAGAATTTATTAAGCAAAGGTCCAAATATAGAAAGCTTCGTTTAAGAGGTCTTCAAATCTGTCTTGAACCTTTAAATGAACAAATCTTATAAAATATTATATTGAATAAGGTCTAGGTTATATAACTGTTTAAATGTTCAAACATAATGTATGCCATAATAAACATATTACTTCCTTTTTACCTTGTGCTCCAGATGTCTTATTATTACCAGCAGCTACTCCAGATCCTTGTCTCTGTAATGTAAAAACAACCAAACAGAAAACAGTTAAGTTTATTCATATTTTTTCAGTCATCCTAACTTCAATGAATAAAAGAAGGAGACCGCACACTTGCTCCCATTTTTTGTGCATTTATTACGAGCCCATCCCGTGAGTGAGTGAGTGACGTTTCGAGCACAGCTCTTCTTCAGACTCAATCAGTCATCCTAACAAAATAATTTTAATTTCTGCTGCTGCTCTCAGTCCTTGGTTTCTGAAAACCTTGGCCTGGGGATTGTTAACTTCTCTGGGCTTAACAGCCACCTATTATGCTGGAACGCTTTCCTTGAAGACACAGTATGAGAAGGGGAAAAGAAAGAGTACCTATACCTACTATGGTTACTGTATACTCTCTTACTTAACATATCTTGACATTCTATTTTCTACATGTGGCATTAGGGGATAATGGCAAAAACTTAGCAGATATGACACGATTAATAACATTTTGACATACTAATGCAGCTCAGTTTTTCAGTTTCATTATCCTTTATCCATCTGTTTGTCACACCTTTTTACTGTATGTTTTAAACTCATTAAAGTGCAAGTAGGCAGACGTTTCCAGAGAAGAAACACCTACAGTGGCTGCAGGGGCCCTACAAGGACCCCCCAAGCCACATGAAAAGATCTCACATCACGCATCCACCACAGTCCAAACTTTTGGTCACGGCACAGCTCCATCACACAAGTGACCCGGTTAAACTTTAAAGAACTATGCTTTGGTTCACACTCTGAAAATTGAAGATAAATAATCATAGTAATATTCACTCATAGTTTAAAAATAATTTCAACTTTGTAATATAGGCACTTTTAAGATGTTTGAAACATTTTATGCAGCATTGTTTTACTTTTTAACTTGCAAATGCAACTGTCTAAAAGTGAGCTCATTGGTAAAAGTATGGAATAAGATTCTGCCACACTTGTTGGCATGACTTTCAAATGAGGCTGTAAAAGTTTTTCTCAGTTCTGAGATAGCTTTTTCTACTAACATTGCATTATAATTTCTCTCACCTGACAATAAAATATGTTTTTTTACGTTACTGTAGCTTGCTGGGAAAAGTGCAAAATATACTCTATTTTACCAGTGTAATAATTTGATCAAATCTGGTCTTAAGAAATTGTACCAATGAAGGGTTTTCATATGATAAATGTATACATAAAACACAAATAAGATCCAAACGATAGTCTTGACTGCATTCCTTTACCAACTGGTTTAAGCTGCAGACTGCAACATCACTCACTTGTACTCTTAACTTAACTCTGTGTCAATAAAGACATTAGCTGAGTCGATTTTCACACTTTTCTTGCAATCTTCAGATCTTCAAAGATCGCATGGAAAGCATGCGTGTAAAATGCAAATGCGGAAACATTTTGATTGTGTATGTTTTTTCTCAAGGCACAAATTAACTCCTGGAGTTAAATTCTCTGAAATAAGTCGTTCTATACAAAGATATGGCCAGCATGCTGTTTGCTTTGTTTATCATAAAGTCAATAACAGAAGCTATCCTTCTAACTCATTAACAAATTATTTCCCATTTGTTCAAAATAACCCAAAAATCCTGTTAAAGCTAGTGATTTTAAAAACAGTTATTTGCTTTATTATACAGTTATTTATTCATTGGTTATATTGTATATTTGGTTGTGGGGCTACATGGGTGTCCAAATCACTGAATGTCAAACTGTCAGATGGCTTCTATATTTGGTTCCCCAGCCAGCTAGTTAAGCCTGCTTGTTACTTGTTTAAAAGCAAAGAATTAGTCAAATATGTGCACTTGTTTTTCTTAAATATCAGCAGGTCACTGTTTTAATAATATGCTACAACCTAGACTGTAAGAGCGCCCAATCTGCAATAAGCAATCAACTCTGCACCTGCTCACTCTACCTGAGGGATTAAACTCTAGCCATTTTTATTGAAACCCCTTTGTAGCTATTTTTTTTAAACAGTGTGTGCTGTGCTTTGATGTTGAGAAAAGAAAAGCAGGATGTTGAAGGTAGGGCAGTGGGCTCAAAGCTGTCATGGTTTTGTCTTGTTTAAGTTATAGTTCAGAGTTATCTTGTTTTATTTTTCAATTATTCCCCAGTGTTGCTTGTTTCCCTTGTGTGTGTTAACGTTTCCTACTGTTGATTATTTCCCTTGTGTGTGTGTTAATGGTTTCTAGTGTTGATTATTTATTCTTTAGTGTTTCCTTTTTTATTGGGTAATTTCTTCCTTGTTTCCATGTGTTCTAGTTACATTCTTGAGTTCTGGGTCTTCAGTGTTTCAGGATTTAGTTTGTAGTTGTCCATAGTGTTTCAGAGGCCTATACTACGAAGCGAGTTCAACATATCCTGGGTCTCTTTGGGTTATCTGACTTAACAAACTCTGACATACAAGATGGTGATGATCAGTCCTACGAAGCTGGTTATCAACCTGATCTGTCAACCCAGGGTTGCCAAGAGCGCGTTCACGTAAAAGGGGCGGAGTTGGCGTCATTTAACCTATCACAATCATCACTGCGTCTGGTGTCGGCAGAACGTCATCCCTACAAACATTATATTTACAAAAACAAAAAATATATAACGCCTCTGTAGATCACAGATCTGATTGGTCAGTGGGCGGAGCTTTTCACAGTTTCATCTCTTATCTCCAACATAACCTGCTCCAGAGCAGGTTAGGTGTTAAGCATAAGTTACTGTGGTGATATACCCAGGTAAAAAGTAATCAACCCTCGTAGGACTGAAAACCCAGGGTTAACCCTGAAGTTACCTCGCTAAGCTCAAATCCTGCTTCTTAGTATAGGCCTCTGTTCTTGTGTTCATTCCTCCCTCTCTGTTTTCCCAGTCCTGATTGTCCTCACCTGTGTCTTTAGTCTTACCTGTTTCTGATTCCCCTTGTTAGTCTCAGTGTTTCTCCTCCTGTCAGTTCATTGTCTTATGTTGTTTCCTGGCGTTTGTCATTTGTGCCTGTTGCATATTGACTTTGCAGGATGCCTGTCACTTGTCCTTATTCATTCCTTGTGGCTCCCTGTGTTTTTGATGTTTTGGATTAAGTTTTTGTGAAGTAAGGTTTTGTTTGCCTTTTTGTTAAAATTAATCATTTTGTTTTGTTCCTGCTATTGTGTCCTACTTTCTTTGTTTTAATCGTTGTGAGAAGAGAAAAGTCTTTTGGGAGAGGAATCTCTTCTTTGGGGCAAGCCTTTGGTGCAGTTTCTGGGAGACAAAACATAATAACTTAGGGTGTTCGAATTGTCCCTCCTATCCACTTTCACTAGCATTTTTTCCTTAACCCCAAAAGCAGTTAAGTGGCGGCCATGATAAGAGCCGTTCAAATTCTCTCTAATCAATGCTTCCTTTATAACCCTCTTTAGCATAGTGTTGGGTCCAGTCAGGATGGCAAAATTCAGGCTGTGTACGTTTGGAGAACTAGGACAAAAGACTCTTTATCCCAGCATGCCTTGCAGGTACTCCCAGAATGCTTTGCCACACCTAACACATGGGTGTGAAGTTTGGGAGGTATAAAACCGGCCATGCCCCATTCTTCATTCTCTTTCATACGTCGTCTGGCGACGTTCGAGGATACCACTCTGCTTCCTGTTTCAACACGCTTCTCTTTGTTTAAAAGTTTTGGCGCGCAGCTAATCCAAAGGCCTTGAAGCATACCGACATCCTGAATTCCGAGCTTAGATCATCCACTTGAACGCATCTCTAAGAAGAGCGTCTTAATTCTCCCGTATTAAAACGGTATAGAGAGAGACTGTAAGGATTACGTCTCGTTCCGTCCTTTAAAGAAAGGACATCCACGGAGATCACCTCGCTCGACGGAGGACACCACGGCTCTGCTCACCCTCTGGGACGCGCCGCCATCACCATATAACTGCAGGAAGACGGCTAGAGACCGCCACAGCGAAGGACCCTCTTTGTTGCTCCTTTCATCAACCGTGGACAAAACGGTTACAAGTGAGGCTCAGCTAGGTCTGGGCAGTTAGATATAGAGAGTGTGTTTAATAACTGAGTTATAATTGTGAAACTGTGATAATATTTGCTTGGTGTTTGACCACTGCGTCTTGGGTTTTACCAGAGTAAAACCTCTTTTGTTTTCTTTATTTGTGCCGCTGCGTCCTGTGTGTTTCTCTGTGAACTCTCGCGTCATAACCGGGTAATAGACTCATTATCAGAAAGACTAGTGTGAACGCCGTCTGTTACAAATCCGGCCACTGGCTTCTGGTAGTGAAGTAAACTATGCTCTGAGTTGTGCGTGAGTTCCAGGCTGAGATTGAGCCTCCGAGGTGCGCTCGTTTCTCTCTCGCTCTCTCCCTTTACGCGCACACATAGAGATCTGTGGCTTTCCAGACGCTGCAGAAACGTAGATCAGGTAGAGACAGAGTTTGACTCCGTCTCTAGACAATAGACCTGTGTTCTGTGTCCGCCATCACGTGACCACGTGTGGTCGCGCCGCCATTTTGATCTGTCTCTCTCTGTCTGTCTCTCCCTCTCTCTCACTCACTCACACAGAAATACACACACACACACACACACGTGCCACGCTTGTTTGTTTATGTTTGTCTCTGTAGTTTAGTTTATAACAGTTGTTGTTTGATTGAGTTTCATGGATTAACTTGATGTTGCTTTGTTAAATAAATTCTGTTATAATTTAAAGAGCAGTTGTTTGTGATTACTGTGTATTTGCATTGTGACTTACGCTGGGTGAAAGGGCTTTGTGTTCGGATTTCACACCTTCAATTAAATACAGATTATTAATGATATTGGTATTTAATTAAATAATTTGAGACTGATATTTGTAATATTTTGGTTGTTCCCTGTTTACAGGGTGGTGCCCCAAGGTTTATTAAACTCAGTTTAATAATGATTATTGAATATTAATAATTAAATAAACTTAATTATTAAATTTATTTTGACAATCAAATTTTACATCATAAAACCCAACCTAACTATTGGTCAGGTATTCGCTCCTGAAAACCCCAACAATAGGAAACGCTGGACCATCCTTTACGAAAGGAGAGAAAAAAGTGCCGCCCCACAATTCATTGCGGCTGCAATTTTTAAAGTGACTCGCGCGTCCGAACCATATCATCTGTCAGAACAACAAAAAAAAAACAACATGAAGGGCAGACAAAATTCAAGATCCTGTTTTAAAGCTGCTGGAGACAATCTGCATATTGATTAGTATATTAATTTGACTTATAATTAGTTACACCCTTTGTATTTATTTCATTTCATTGAGGTAAACTCTGAACGTGATGTTGATATTATAAAACCATCAAAATGAAGTTTCCTGGTATCTAATATAGCCTACCTTTTATTTTTATTCACACCACGTGGTTTTTAGGATTATTTCACCTGTAAGAAGGCACATGGGAAAAAAAATTTTTAAAGGTTTATTTTTGGGCCTTTTTAGCCTTTAATGATAGGACAGTGGATAGAGTCAGAAAGGGGAGAGACATGCGGTAAAGTCACCATGGGTTGGACGCGAACCCGGGCCACCCGCACGAGGACTGTGGCCTCAATACATGAGAGCGTGTGCACTGCCGCTGCGCCGCCGGCGCTCCCACGGGAAACATTTTTAGATGAGCTTTTTGTAGTCCATTTTCTGAAAACTGTAGTTCCACCACGGCAGACTCGCATCACTAACCTCTGCCACCGCCACATTATTATGACGTCACCTAGTGAAAGTGCGGTCGGATTGTCAAAACAACGCGATTGCCTTTTCCTAAGTCCTTTATGAATTCTCCTAACACCTTTCCTTAACCTCGTGACGTTTTCACGGGGTTAAGGTAAAGTGGATAGTGAAAGTAGATAGGAGGGACAATCCAAATGCACCCTTGCATTTGCATGTGCAGAAGCTAAATGGCTGCTCATTTCAAAATGCTATTGTGGTTCCAAAAGACAAGTATAACAGCTGGTTGGGAAAAAAGAGACCAGTCAATCCACACAGCATTAGCACTCTGTAAACAAGACTGCCCCAAGCTCATCTAGGGGGTATTCCATGAAGCAGGATTGAGCTGAATCCTTGATTATTTCAAAAAGTCTGGCTCTAGTTTTGTTCCACCAAAGTAGCATATGGGTCCTCACTGAGTTCCATTTATAATGTTTTTTTTTTTTTTTAAATCATAAAACTCAAGTCTCAGCTTTTTTCAAAGTCAATCATGAATTAAAAAACTTTATTTTGCTGAAGTCCCACATCTAATACAATTACAGGTGAGGGAATATCTAAAAAAGGTAAAATGAACATGAATTTATACAAAGTCTTATAAATAATTTACATCTCACAAGGACCCACCCTACTCTGTCTCTGATTGGCTGATGAAACAAGAGAGAGAGGCAGACAGACCAACAGAAAGAGAGAGAGAGAGAGAGGCAAATAAAGCATGATGTAGGCCTACAGTCGCCTACTAAAATGACAATTCAGTGAAATAATTTTTTAAAAAAGAGAATAAAAGACAGAAAAACACTATTTTTCCTGCCTCCGTGGTATTTCATGGCTTTTTGACTTATCAGCTTTAGAGACACAGCCTCTTGTTGACACTTCTTGTTGAATCATATATTACCACACTTCCACATTAAAGTATGCATCAGCTCAATGGAAATGTGCACCACCTCATTTAGACAATGATGTACTTTTCCATAGAAATGCTTCTGTGCAGCTGTAACAGAGGTCTGCCCAAAGGTTTTTATTCCTTTAAGTGTTCATTTGCTTTTGAATGATGTATGTCTATTTTTTTTTATTGGAGGCAATAGGCTACTTAGATTTGGATCTCTGTAGGGGTTTCTTTTTCATTTTTGTGCAGGTAAATGGGTTATCTATCTATATCTGAAATATGAAGGTGCAGACAAAGTAGTTTCCATGAAAGACACAAGAGCACGTCATGCACGTGAACCTTTATTTTTAGTGTAAAAATACTTATTCCAAAAATATGTTGTTCATATACACATAAATAGGAATGCTGTTCAGAACCAAAAAAAAACTTTGCCATAATGAGTTAAATGTTATACTCTGTCGGGAACAGGACACGACGAGGCTTAATGTAGAGGTCATGAGGTCATTTTGTTTATAGTAACAGTGCTAAGCTCAGTGCAGAGGGGATGAGAAACTCTAAAACTCCCATGGGCAAAGGAGCATAAAGGCTGAGTGGCTCTGGGGCTGCGCCAAGTGTAAATCAAGAACAGCAGTTCAATGAATGACATTACTGAGGGGTGAAGGGACAATCCTCACTCTGCAGGTACTGTATCTGCAGAGTGAGGATTGTGAGTGTAGAGTGTTTGCCAAATGAAAATACATTTACAAATAAATAAGCACACATGGAGATATTCAAGAAATGGGGAAAAAACACACTGAAGAGGAAAAACAATAAGAGAAACTAATCAAGTAGAATAAAACTGTAACAATGAGAAATTGACAAGTGAGATAGAGAGCAAATAATTACTCATAATACATCTAAATATTCATTAACAGTCTCAGAGGGATACAAGGTCAACAAATAGTGTTTAGATGTGTGTATTCCTGTGAAACTTGATGTGAAAATACACCCACACAAGAAGCAGAATCAGAGTAGCATACTGCGTGCGCTCACAGTGGCTGCATCGGAGTTTGTGCCTTCAGGCTTTCAATTTGGATACTTCACGGGGAAAATGTAAACACACACAAACATGCAGGCTAGAAAGGCATGTACACTTTCATTACAATAGTATGATTCAAGTGGAATATCGAGCTTCAGTGAGCATATACTGTACTGTGAGCACATTGCAAATTCAGAGAGACGTATGCTGTATGTCTGATAAGGCATTCATCAGGGGAGTGAGGATGTTTTCACGAAGACTCCTTTGAAACATCCATCTCTTTTCATTCTTTCTCCAAGCTAAATTGCAGAAAAAAGGCTGAAGGTACATTTTGGACTCTAATGTTTTGGGGAATATTCATCTTGGGGGTTTTTCCATCTTGTTTTAAATTTGTGTAAACTAGATTGAGGGGATGAATAATGATGAATTCACCAAACTCATGAGGTTTACATTATTTCTATTACCATCTTGCCATCTGACTTGGATGAAAACACAAGTCCAAAATTTCACAAAGCCCGTCCTGTGCCATATGCGGTGCGTCCAAAGGTGGAAGCTGAACTGCAGAATCTAATGACAAATTTGAATGGAGTAACTGGGCCCATTGACCCTGTCATGAAGAAAGGGAAGGCTGATGCTGTTTGCATATGTGGAGACTTTAAAGTCAGCATCAATCCTGTGCTGCATGGCCAATGCCAAGTATTGATGACATCTTTACAAGACTGACCTAGCACAAGCCTATCTACAAATGGACGGTGGTCAAGGAATCCAACGTAAATCTCCTCACAATCAACACTCATAAAGGATTGCTTCAATACAACAGGCTCGTCTTTGGTGTTGCTTCTGCTCCAGCGATCTGGTCAAAAGCTATAGACTAGGTGCGTCAAGAAATCCCAGGTACACAGTGTTATCTCAATGACATCATTGTAACAGGCAAGAATGATGACGACCACCTAGAAAATCTCAACAAGATGCTTGCCAGGTTAAGCGAGTATGGCCTGCGTGCGAGAAAAATAAATTTGACTACTATCAAAGTTCCTCCCAAACTTAGCTACAACGCTCAACCTATTCAACGTGCAGCTGCAGACAGGAGCAAAATGAGAGTGGTCTGAGGAATGTTATACAGCATTCAATCAGACTAAAAGACTGATAACTTCAGATGAACTGCTAACAAGTCACGAACCAATACGACCCATCAAACTGAGCTGCAACACGTTCACCTCTAGATCACAGTCAAGAACAGAATGCAATTGTGCGCAGATTAATCGAAAAGCCTTCAGTCTAGTGTAGGGTATTAAAAAGTTTCACCATTACCTTTATAGCCAAAGGTTCACTCTTGTGACAGACCATCAACCCCTGGTATCAATTTTTAATCCCAGAAAAGGGACCCAACTAATGTCAGCCATCTGTTTACAATGTTGGGCACTTTTCCTTGGACTCACTCATAAACACATTGAGCTCAAAGGGACAAAAAACACTGCAATGCTGACAGCTTTTCACACCTGCCCGTTAACAACAGAATAAGGAAATACCCCCTATCCAGATCCAGCAGATGTGTTTCACACAGCAGTGGCGGATCAACTGCCAGTGACAAATTCTGACATACAGAAACAGACACAAAAAATGACGCACATTGTCAAAAGTGTATGAAATAACAATGTGGGTATGGCCAGCTCATGGTGACCCTCTGTTCCCACAGTTTTCAGCTAGACAAGATCAACCCTCCTTTTGTCAGGGAACCTGATGTGCGGCTCCCTTGTCGTAGTTCTCTCAAAACTTTGAGGCAGTGTGTTAGAGACTCTCCATGAAGGACACCTTGGTAGAGTAAGATGAAGAGTCTAGCTCGAAGCTATGTTGGGTGGCCAGGTATAGACAAACAACTTGAGGACATCACTAAAGGCAGCTCAGGCTGCCACATAGTCCAAAATGCACCACCACAGGCATCCCTTCACCCTTGCGAATGTCTGTCAGCGCCATGGCAACAAGTGTATATTGACTTTGCAGAACCATTTATGAACTCCATGTTCCTAATTGCCTTTGACTCTCATTCCAAGTGGCTGGAGGTGATACAGATGAAGTCAACCACTTCAGAAAAGAATCTAGTACCCTGAAAGGCACAAAGTGCCCCTCAAGAGACTGGACCATTGATGACTGTGCCCATGTGTTCTCATATGTTGTTTTGAGTTATGAAATGTTAGAATTGATATACACAAAGGTGTTGAGCAAATATAGCTTTTGTATATGGTCTTGATATGATTTTCATATTTGAATGGATTGTTTTGTATACAATCAGTTGTATTATCCATTCAATTTGAAAGGGGAAGAATTGTATAGACTGAGTATAGACTGTTTATTCGTGAGTTGTAGCACCCCTTGTGCCTTACAGCACACGTCATGCTTGATTACTTTGGCGCAGTGATATACAGCATATGTAATTTGTTGTTCTACAGTAAAGCATCATACTGAGTTAAAGCTCTGTCCTTATTTTATTTCAAACCTGTCACAGACAAAACACAGTGCAAACTCACACACATGCTGTACACACGAGTGCGCAACCCAACCCTTTTAACTCAAAGTGCATCAGCACACAGTTGATCCCTGATCCATACGGCCAGAGTCAGGAACACGTGATCCAGTTAAATGGTTTCTCCATTCACTCACACTGTATCTGCAGCTAACATAACGATAGCAATGTCAACTCACAGTCGCTGTAGTCTTAGTCTGTAGTTTGTGAATATCTTCACCCAGACTCAGTGAAACATTGCTGCATTATAAACTTCAGTTATAGTGCACACTAAATGCACGTGCAATGGAGCAATCAGAGATACGTTACACACACGTATAATAATGAGCAGGCTGATTATATTAAGTGTCTAATATTTGTCAAAGCTGAATCAAGAGAGAACTTGTTTTGAGAACTTGAACTTACTTCTTGTCCTTGTTCAGATGAAACAACCCGGTACAAAGCAATAATTCATCATTTCGAAAGAAAAACAAAGTACATTCAGAAGTCTTACTGGATCTGCAAACAAGTTAGTTTATAGCTTGTAGTCTGAAGGCTCGCTCAAATGGGCGTTGTCAACCTGGTGCTCAGTGGGAGTGGCCTGCGGCGCTGTGCATTCTGGGAGTTGTAGTATTTGATTCAAACCAGTTTAAAATAGATTTTCTGCTTTTTTCGGACAAGAAGGCACCAAATAAAAAAAATATTGCACATTTCTACTACATTTATGACCCAATGTCACTACAGATTCATGTTTCAATGGGTGAAGTATCCCTTTAAAAACGCAAAAAAAAGTAACCCACCCTTCTGAGTGGAAATCTTAAAAACACTCCAGAGTCGTGTTCCCATCTTTTCTGTCCCCATCAAGGTTGAAAACGCAAAAGTCTGCTCTGAGCAACGCCACTTTTGTAGTTTGTGTTCAGTTCATTGTTGTGTAATCCAGCCTTACTGCTCTTAGAAAATTATATAGAATCTGTGACTTAAATCTGTGATTAATTCAACAGAACATAATACCTTCTGGATCAAATGTACTGTAACAGATATGTATGCGACACAAAAACACAACACTTGTATCCGAGATCTCGTTCTTTCGGTCATGACCCAAAGCTCATGACCACAGGTGAGGGTAGGAACGAAGATCGACCGGTAAATCGAGAGCTTCGCCTTTCGGCTTAGCTCCTTCTTCACCACGACGGACCGATACAGCGACAGCATGACTGCAGACGCCGCAACGATCCGTCTGTCGATCTCACGCTCCATCTTCCCCCAACTCATGAACAAGACCCCGAGATACTTAAACTCATCCACCTGGGGCAAGGACTCCCCACCGACCCGAAGGGGGCAAGCCACCTTTTTCCGGTCGAGAACCATGGCCTCAGATTTAGAGGTGCTGATCCTCATCCCAGCCGCCTCACACTCGGTAGCGAACAGCCCCAGTGCGCGCTGAAGGTCCGGGTTCGATGGAGCCAACAAGACCACATCATCCGCAAAAAGCAGAGATGAGATCCTGTGGTCCCCGAACCGGACCCCCTCCGGCCCCTGGCTGCACCTAGAAATTCTGTCCATAAAAGTAATGAACAGAACCGGTGACAAAGGGCAGCCCTGCCGGAGGCCAACGCGCACCGGGAACAGGTCCGACTTACTACCGGTACGAACCATACTCCTGCTCCGGTCGTACAAGGACCGGACCGCCCTTAGCAAAGGGCCCCGAACCCCATACTCACGGAGCACCCCCCACAGGGTGCCGCGAGGGACACGGTCAAATGCCTTCTCCAAATCCACAAAGCACATGTGGACTGGTTGGGCAAACTCCCATAAACCTTCGAGAGTGTAGAGCTGGTCCAGTGTTCCACGGCCAGGACGAAAACCGCATTGTTCCTCTTGAATCCGAGGTTCGACTAACAGCCGGATCCTCCTCTCCAGTACCCTGGAATAGACTTTCCCAGGGAGGCTGAGGAGTGTGATATATCATATAGCATCTTGCTGCACACTTAGCCTAAATGTAAAATAATGAAACAACCAAATGGGCACGTATTACATTTGAAAAGGCTCCAAAATAAATACCTCCAACATAGAAACATGCTTGATTGTGGTGTTTGTTACTTCTTTCCATTGAAAACCGGCTATTACTGGTGCTTCTGCTCCACTCCGAGCAACAGTAGTTTTATTCCCAATATAGTAAAAGGGGAGTGACATCTGACCCTGATCGTAGGGGATTGCAAACACAGGCAGATCAGAATGGCTGCATGGAGCAGTAGTATATGAAAAGAGACACTTTTTTTTAACATAAGTGATTGTGAACTGTATATAAACTACAAAAAGTGCATAGTATGGGACCTTTAAACTAGTCTGTCTGGCCTTGTATAATGGTGAAATTAACGACCAAACTAAGGAGTTCATGATTTAACTGCTTTGACTTATCTTCACGCATGAAAAACCAGTACAACTCTCATGTCATAATAATGAATGTCAAAATACAGCCAGCTGCAAGTTCATTAAGTGAAACTTGAAGACTGAAACAGCTTTCCTTCCCCTGTTCAAAATTTTGAATAAATGTTTATATGCTACTTGTCTTGTTAAGACCACAAATACCCTCATTCATCTTGATTTTAATTCTGTAATATCAAACTCTAAGAATGATGATTAAGCAATTCTGCGCAAGTCTTTGGTTTGTGTACAGATGTGTGGAAAGTGTGGTGAGTTGAGTAGTCCACCAGTTTGCTGTTGGGCAGGTTTTATTCCCATCTTCTTTCAGTCTCTACAATAAGCTAACCCTCTGCTTGCAAAATAGAGACAAATAGTATTGATTTAAATGTTTATTTGAATAGGGACAGATACAAAAACATAGATAAGCTCGAGCAGTCATCTGATGTATGCATTATAGTGTTTTTAGCCAAAGCTAATTCACAACACTTGTCCTAGTAGGGCTTTTAATTAAGAAATAACAATACAGGTTAACATTATTAAAAATAGTTAAAAATAATAATAAAGATTAACGTTGAAAAATTAGAAAATGAAAAATGGAAGTAAGAAAATAATACAGAGAGAACACAATGTAAAATACAATATACTGTAAAATATACAGAGACCACCATGTAAAAACTAAATATATGAGCACAAGATTGTTGCTGAATTAGCCTTTTTTTTTTTTTTTATGTGACAAATACATTTCAAGTGGTCTGGCAGTGAGTTCCATAACTTAGTTCATTCATTTTATTGAAAAGGCAGTAAAACCACAAGAAAAGGTACATAGTCCTATATACTGTATGATGTAGCCTACTGACATTGTGCAGCACTGTCAGATGCACAGCACTAGATACAGGACTTGTTTTTTCACTGATACTGATTTATGTAAATAGTGACACATTGGTGTCATTAATTGTCTGGGTGTGAGGCAACATTCATCATATGGAGGATGCTGCTCTGCTGAAAGTCAGCTCAGTAAAACAGTTTGCCTTTTGATCCTCTAACCTCACTCTTCTTCTGCATCTACAGCTTCTCACATAGCAGCCTGCTCATCCCCTTGGTGAGATAGGGCAGGCAGTGGGAGTGAAGGAAGTGTGTGTCTGTCTGTGTGCTTTTAAATATGTATGTGTACCACTTATCTGTATGAGCTCCATTGGTTACAGTTACATAAACCATACTGTCATAAAGGCTTCAGGGCGTACTGAAACATTGTCAAATCAGTGCTGGGTCAATAATTCCCTTCTGCACATTTTTGTATTCCCTTTCTTGTATTGGGCAGCCAGTACATGTCTGGTTTTAAGAGGAAGAGGGTGTTTTTTCTTGGTGCATAACAGAGGTCAGTTATTACCAAAAATCACAACTGACAACGGCTTTGTTCTTGGTTTGAAACTTAAAGTTTAAACATATCATAAGTTTTACCTCTGCAGCATGGGGCACCATTTGAGAACTATTAAATGGTAAGTGGAATTGAGCTTGTATATAGTGCTTTTCTAGTCTTCTGACTACTCAAAATGCCTTTAAACCACATGTCACACCATTCACACACTGATGGCAGATGTAAATTGACCATCAGAATTAAGCAATTTGAGAGATTTAACTAATCCCATTCATACACACCCATACAAACCTGACGCAGCAGGGGGAGCAATTGGGGGGTTAAGTGTCTTGCCCAAAGACAAATGTTGCTTGCAGGAGCTGGGGATTGAACCCTCAACCCTATAGCTAATGCTTTTCCTAGTCCTTTTTCTCTATTCAGGAGTATGAATACTGTGTATTTTACAGGACTTATGCCAGTTCCTATCAAAACACCAAGTGTTAATGCCCATAACAGCATATATGTGAGAATGAGGTTGGTGTCTGATGCTACCTACAAATAAACATTGGAGATGTTTTGTCCTCAGCAGAGCCTTGAGGAAGGTGGAGTGATTCAGCTCATTTGCTTGTAATAAGCATCAGCTGAATTCCTTTGACTAGCAATGTTGGGACCTTTCTACAGTCAACCTGGTGTACTGAAGGCATAAACTGCACTCGTCATCCCTTCTTTAGCAGCCAGGGTTCCTGAAGGGACAATGCTGACGAGAAAAATTGTCAGACCCTGATATTGAAGATGATCAAACTCTTCACTTTAACACTTGTGCTTCCATATGAACATAATTAGCGAAGCAGTGTACTACAGCAATGATTTTGTAACGACTATTGTCAGAATCATCAAACTCGGGACATGATGGCAAACTGTCCATTGTGTCAATGGGTGGTATACACATGAGGTTTGCCTTGATGTTGAGAGTGGGGTGAGAGCTGTATCTCAGATGTGGGAACGATGTAAATCTTGGGACACATCATCAGTGGTCTACCTTTGAATCAGGGGGTGTTTAGGACTTTCAACACCAAAAGAGGGGAGACAGATCATCCAAGCAAACATTGAGTCAAGTCAAATGAAGTTTATATAGCAAATTTACAACAGCTTCAGCTGACTAAAGTGCTTTACAGGCAGACAAACAGATACTTCGACTAAAGATAGTAAGGGACTCAAATTATCAAAAGGGTAAGAAACAATAGTAGGTCATGCATTTGGCCCCTGTAGGATAGGAGTCAGGGATTCATAAGGAAAGGGTCAGGGACCCATAAGAAAGAGTCAGAGACTCATAAGGAAAGGTTCAGGGAACCCACAGGAAAGAGTCAGGGACTACATTAGGAAAGGTTCAGGCACCCATAGGAGAAATTCAGGGACTCCTAAGAATCATGAGACACGGGACACATCATCAGTATCATTTGGGGCGGCTGTGGCTCAGTGGGTAGAGTCATCATCTCTCAACCAGAAGGTCGAGGGTTCAATCCCCAGCTCCTGCGAGCAACATGTCCGATGTGTCCTTGGGCAAGACACTTAACCCTGAATTGCTCCCCCTCTCTGTCAGGGTGTATGCAGTTCACTGCTCCTGTGGTCGAACGCTTGGTGCACTAATTGCCCCACGGGGATAAAAAGAGTTTTAAAAAAAAAGGTAGTGTGTTTCGTCCTTTTAACACTCAACACCCTCATCAAAGGTGGCCAGCTACTGGGTGATCAAACCTAAGCTTATGTCCCATGCCCAATCATGAGAATTACCGAGTTGTTTAAATGGTGCAGCTCATGGGATTATGCAAGGTAGGGGACATCCTCTTCACTGAGTCAAGCCTAGAGCTGACTGCATACCTTGTTCACCCCCCCCCCCCCCCTCCTGGAAGGTTGATCATGGATCTAAGTGAGGGAGAGGGTTGATAACAACCTCAGGGTCGTCAGCTGGGCATCCTCCTTCAGCGACGTTTCGTTGATAAACTTACTTGTGGTTAAAGAAGGCCTGATACTGCTGGCTTGCCAGATGCCCGCTCAGCAGTTCAGATAGACGTATTGAGGATTTGAGAGGCTGTCTGTGGTCGGTGATGTGTCACTTCTATGTTTGATGGCTGATACTGCTGACTTGGAAAAGCCCACTCAGCAGTTCAGATAGAGTGGAGAATGGGGTGGGGGGATTAGTGAGCAGGTTATGTTGTTGCTCTTTCATTTAATTTTTTATTTCATTCTTTGGAGAAAGAAATGAAAGGGAGCAGAAGATAAACTTATAATGTCTGCCCCTTGTCAGCATTCCAATGAGGTGTGCCTACAACACTTCAACTTTGCAGAACAAGTATAAAATCATATAAAATTATTTTCTTCCGCTAAATAGCAGCATCATATTCTTCTGTTAATAGCACTTTTACACATTCCTTAAAAATAAAAAGTGATTTAGAAGTTTTAATTTCATTATTTAGATTGTTCCACAGACTGACACCTTGAATTGAGATGCATCTTTGGTTTTGTTCTAAACTCTGGTTTCAGAAAGACTTCAGTTCCTCTGAATTTGTAGCTACGTTTTCTCTTAACAAATCTGTTTTGCAAATTTTCAGTTAACGTATTCTGGTGAGCTTTGTACATTATTTTGAGAAGGCTATATTCTACTAATCCACTGAATTTTAGAATTTTTAATTGTATGAATATTGGATTTCTGTGATCCCTGTATCCACTTCCATTTACGACGCAAATGTTGCGTTCTCCTGGATCAATTTAAGTCTTATACGCACTCCCCCATGCTTCAATGCAATAGGTCAGATGTGGAACAATCAGTGAATTATCTAACAAAAGCAAGGCACACTTATTAATTGACTCTTTAACCTTGTGAAATGGGTCCTATCTCCACGCCTTTTACTGACAATGCTACATCAAAGTTCTTATTTATACAACTGAAAATCTTTCTTAAGTCTTTATTAAACTCAGACCAAAAAATCCTGGCAAAAATACTACCAAAACGACTTAGTACAGTGATGAGTAAACTCATAATTTCAGATCAGACGGGCTTCGTACCAGACAGAAGTTCTTTCAACAATCTTAGACGTTTATTCAATGTCATTTACTCTTCTAAGATACAACAGGATTTAATAATACTTAGTTTAGATGCCGAAAAAGCATTCGACCAAGTCAAATGGCCATATCTCTTTGCAGTTTTAGAAAAGTTTCAATTGGGACAAGATTTTATTTCGTGGATAAAATTATTGTATAAGAACCTCACTGCCAGAATACTTATGAATCAAACACTATCCACCCAGTTTAAGCTTTGCAGAGGAACCAGACAAGGATGTGTTCTCAGCCCATTACTGTTCGCTCTAGCTCTAGAACCCCTGGCAGAGACCATTCGCACTCACCCTGATATACATGGCTATGACACAGCATACACTAATAATACTATATCACTTTATGCTGATGACATTTTATTGTATGTAACACAACCACAAACTTCTATCTCAGCAATTCTTTCTGTTATTGATAAGTTTGGAACTTTTGCAGGTTACAGGATCAACTGGGGGAAAAGTGAATTATTACCCATTAAATTAGAAAGTTATGAGTGGCTTGCATCTCTCCCATTTAAAGTGGCTTCCGAAAAGATCACCTATCTGGGCATTGGAATAACAAAAAAATATAGTGGTCTTGTGAAAGAAAATTTTCTTCCTCTTTTAGAGAAGCTTAAAAACAATATTCAATTCTGGAGGACACTTCCTATTTCACTGATAGGAAGGGTGAACTCAATAAAGATTTCTCCCACAATATTTGTACCTGCTTCAAAATTTACCAGTTTTTCTGCCCAAATCCTTTTTCAAAAAGATGGATGCCATTATTATGCCATTTATATGGAATTACAAATCACACAGAATAAAAAAAGAACATCTCTTGGAGGCTTGACATTACCTAACTTTATGTATTATTACTGGGCAACAAATTTAAGAATAATATCTCTTTTGCTGGATGATTCAGCGGTACTCCCTAAAGGACTACAAATGGAGCGGGAGGATTGCCTCCCTTATTCTATTGGCGCAGTACTACTGTCACCTACCCCTTTAACAAGGGCTCACTATAATCATAACCTAGTGATCCACAGCACTGTACGAATTTGGGAACAGATAATTAAACAATTTAAACTTAAAACACTGTCACTCTGTATACCAATTTCATCGAACCCCTCTTTCCTTCCATCCTGTGTTGATGGGGCTTTCATTTGTGGAGAGAATTGGGAATCTGTACATTGAAAGACCTGTATTCAAATGATATCTTCATTCAATCTTTTTAGATATCTCCAACTACGAAACTATGTTCATTCACTTCTGCCACAATTTGAAAGGGCCAAGCCTGATACTTTAGACAAATGCTTAAGTGACTGTCCGGGGCCTGAACAAAGAATTTCACTACAGGAGATGAGTACCCCTTCCACTGGTTTGATTAAAGAAGAGTGGGAAAAGGAACTTGGGACCCATTTGTCTGATGACATTTGGCAGAAGGCTTTACACAATATAAACACAGTTTCTATAAATCCCCGCCATTGCCTGATCCAATACAAAATTGTACACAGGCTACACTACTCAAGAGAGAAAATTCATAAAATCTATCCAGATTGCTCACCCCTTTGTGAAAAATGCATGGTATAAAGTGGCAGTTTGCTACATAGTTTTGTACTTTGTCCAAAGCTTCAAGGTTTTTGGTGTGACATTTTTACCTATCTGTCGAATGTTCTGAAAGTTAAGATTGACCCAAGTCCAACAGTGATTATTTTTGGGACTTCCAAAGAAACAAAGGACCTACAATGTGCTCAAAAAAGCTTTATATCGTATGCACTAGTCATTGCAAAGAAACTTATCCTGCAGCTTTGGAAGGGTAAAGATACTCCTGTATTAAAAATGTGGCTCACAGAGCTTACAAATACACTGCACCTTGAACAAATAAGATATGCCATTAATGTCAATATGAATGCTTTTGAACAAATCTGGCAACCTCTACTCTCCTATCTTGGGGATATTTAATTTAGCAGTCAGGGATGGGAGGTGTGGGGAGGGTTTTTGACTTTTGTATTGGTATTTTGTTTTTAAGGCAGCAAGATCACTTTGAATTACAACGGATTGTTTATTTATTTATTTGTGTATTTTGTTGTTTATTCTTAATTTCACTTTGCCTCTTTTTTTTTGCTGATGGTTTATTTTTTTATTTTATTTTTTTATTAAATTCATCCATTCATTTAACTTACTGACTGTTTGTTTTTTAGTTATTTCTGTTAGCTTCTATGGAGCACTGTAAAACAAAAATAAAGCATAAGTCTTGTCTGGCCTGCACACTTGTTTTGTTCTTTGCTTCTAATAAAAAATATTTGAAACACCATTAAGTTTTATGGAAGGAGAAGGCTTCAGAGAGCTGAGGGTGTTTGTCCAGCCAGAGTACAGCTACCATCACTGAGAAAAACAGCAACGAGGCTGTTCAGAGTGTTAATCAACACAGTACGAAGACCTGCTGCTGCAGTGACTTGACAATCACTTACTCTTGTTGGCTATTTATTTATATGTATCTTTAAGTATTGAATCTTTAAGTTGTTTTACAGTCATAAAGTCTACAATTCCTGTCCGGGAGGTCTGTGTCCGACACAAGCTTTTTTTTATGATAAAAATAATTAAATGTAAGTACTCAAGTCCTCATTCATTAGGTAATTCAAGTAATCAAGTACAGGGGTGACTGTAAATTGTTATCCATATTTTGAACACCCCCCACCCTCGCAGACAAGCCAGCTACCACCTTCACTGTAGGGAAAGGCAAACAATGTATCAGTGTTAAGTATTGTTCACATTTTATGCAGGTTGGAGAACACAAGGTAGAGAAAAAGGGAGGTGGAGAGAAAAAGCAGTGTGGTGGGAATGAGGGAGGGAGCACTGCAGTGCTGACCACTGCGAGACTCATTCATCCAGAACGTGCTGTGCGGTTCTGCCTTGCATACTGCGTAAAGACAAGTTTGGACAATGGATAAATTGATGATTTTGATTCAGAACAACTCTGAATAATCAACTCAGCAGGAAAATCATCGGCTGCTGTTAAAGTCATCTTTAATTGAGGAAGCTATGTGTTGTTGATAATGTTGTATGTAGCAGGTCTATCTGTTTGACTGAGTTTACCTGAGTACCAGGTCTGAGATTTACTGCCCTTTTTCCACCTTCTGTAGAGACAAATAAAACTTAATTGCTCAGACGTCTAACTTATTCTCTGTGGGCACTTCTATGCCCATTTTTCCCACATATAGTCCACATATAAACAGGAATTTTAAAAAAAGAATTTGAGTGTCAGCCTATAAATGACAAAGTCATTCATATCTGTTGGTTGAATTCATGTTGTCACTTAGATTACGCATTTGATTATGACTTCACTTATAGGCCAAAGTATTAGTAAAACATTTACATGGACGAGAAGTAATAAAGATCAGACATGATCATCAATCATGAACACTACTAGAATCTTTATCATCCACTACTGGCTAGAACACCAACTACAGTTCCTTGTCTCTAGGTCTACTTGTACTATGCACAATGACAATAACATTGAATTGAATCTAATGGCTATCATTTAAATTACATGCATTATATTCCCCCAATGAGTGAAAACAAATACTGGACTCACATATTTTTGTAAAGAAGAATAGTCCAATGATATTTAGCCAAAGTGGAACCCACCACTAAACTTTTAAAAATAATGAGTAAGAGGTAAGGTGACATCCACCTGCACCACCACAGCTACTTCTGAACTAATCACATTTATTAAGCTACTCAACAACATACAACCTATTAATTACAAACCAACAAAATATTGGGCTTTAAACTACTTTTACCATAATAAGGCATGCAAGAATTGAATATATATACTGAAACGAAATGCCATATTGTTTCCCATCATGCGTCACTTTTTTTGTCAGACCACCAACTTCAAATTATGACTAACTGTGAAATACGTCTAAACCATTACAGTGAAACCAAATAGCATACCGTTATCGGTCGTAAATTACTGGTACCGCTTCAGGGGGGTTGCCCACAGCACATTGTGCGTCCTGGTGTTTCCCACACCGATGCTGTTCAGCGCAACGATACATAGTAGTTGTGACTACAGACTCTTAAATGATTATAAATCAAGTATCATGTCGGATGATAAATCTCATCAGATAAAAGAAAAGCAGAAACGGCTAATTTACGCCTGAGCGCGCGATACGTGCGCACTTCGGCTACTGTGGACGTTGTTGTGTTTTAAAAAATAAAAACAATCTTACCTCGCTCATGATGGACGCTAGTGTCTCGGTTTGTCGGCGGCCTCAGTTTCACAAATTTCGGAACGATACGTTTCAGCAACAGTAGTCTTGAGTACAGTGGCTCGCCACGAATAGACTCTCTTTATAAAGCGTTAAGCCCAACTCCTCCGTCTCATCACGTCACAAATAAACCAATAGGAGTGCCTTGGGCAAATGTGTCTCCTAAGTCACCATCAAGCTCCTTGAAGTATCATACGCCTCTCCCTTATATAAAGCCAAATGTCAGCGTCTGACTAATGATGTAATCAAAAGAAATAATTATTTTACTACCTCTGTCATTGTGTTATGAAGAGCAAGATGAGATTCCTAGAACTTTAGGCGTTGTTTATGCAGTTAAAATTGCATCAATTTTAAAGATGCACCAACAAATATATGTATTATAATGACAGAAAAATATTACCTCGTCGAAAGAACCTTTTGGAACTCTCATATACGACATTTGCTGGCATAAGGCTTGGCTTATCCCTTTTATAATACATATAACAAAAAAAGTCAGAGAATTAAAGGCTTTAATTTAAAAAGTTTTATTCTTTTTAATTATTGGGATGTAATATCTCTTAGGTGAAAGACAACAAAGAGCAAAGCATGTTGGAGGATGACATCTTTATTAGACGGCTACAACAGGCTTCACCATGCCCCTGCGCTCTACAACTGCATAATACAGCTCAATATACAGCTCGTTAGTGCCATCTACAGACGGAACAGGTAACACAGCACTCTATTCCTGTATTGGCGTTATTATGCTTGTTTAAAGGTTAACACCCTTTCTATGAGAAGGGATGCTTGCATTTATCTCTGTCTGTCTAAAGAAGAAAATCTTCGCAAGCAGGTTATCAGGCTGGCAAAATTATTTATTTATAGTAAAATAATCCATTGACAAGCTAGAAATAGACAATATATGGCTTTTTATACATGTTCTATTTTTTTGTTTTCTTTTTGTGGTCAGAGTATTTCACTTATTCCTCAGTGTTAGGCATCTAATCAGTTGTTGACAAAAACAAAAAAATCAAATATGTAATTTTTCGTCTCAATATACAATATTCCACAGTTTATACACATGTACTCCTCTTTAGTTATAGATCAAAACGTAGTGTTCAGGTGTTTAAGTGCGTTTTCAACCTTTTGCTGTATAAGAGTACATATTTGCTAATAATAATGATTATTAATACAATAAAATACTGGATATGAATGCGATTTTGATGCAGTTTTTACTGAGTTATAACTATAGTTGTGTGATCAGTTCATTTATGTAATCTGAAGCACACAAATAAAGTGAACTACAGTAGAAGAAGAATGTTGAAGAATGAAGATGTTCTCTAAAGTTTTGAAAATAATGCACACAAGTTCCATCATTATATCAATTTGCTATAATATAGATCAAAAATAAATGGCAGCGATGCTTCTGATCTGCCTGATTAATCGCCATGAATTGATATTGGACCAGGTTATTCCAAATATGTTTTTAAAAAAGTAAGTCTAAGTTTCAGAGCTCTTTCCCTTTATTTGAATGTGTTAGGATCTCCATTGAGAAGAGCAGAGATGCACAGATATTTGCCTGAACAGCTTACAGAGTTTCACAGAACCCACAGTCTGAACATCAGGATCTAAGTGCAAAGTATAATTCACAGTCACTCTGTGCTGCAGGGGACATCAGCAATTTTATGCAAAGTCACGTACAAGGTACAAATCAGTCCAGGCATGTACATTTGCCATGCAGTAAATGCGAGCTACAATGTGATTGTAACTGCAGAGGAGAGTGATTTATCTTAAGTGTTATGCTATTTCAGAATCAACTTGGGGAGGGTGAGCTGCAATTTCAGGCTGCTTCTGCCCTTCCCCAGATGTGTGTAACCAGTACATAAACAAAAAGAAGACAGTTACTATAGCTTTCGATGACAAACATGTCTTAGTAGATTGTCCCCCGTATTATTTTTAAGATCTCAGCAAGTAATAATAAATCTTGTTTTTCTAGTAATGTTAATATAGCTGTAAGGAATGTAATTTGGGATAGCCTATTAAATCAGGGATATGCTTGTGATTTTCCTCCCGGAGGGACATGCCCGGAACATCTCCCTAGGGAGGCATCCAGGGGGCATCTGGAGCAGATGCCCAAACCACCTCAACTGACTCCTCTCGATGTGAAGGAGTAGCGGCTGTACTCCGAGCTCCTCCCTGGTGACCAAGCTACTCACCCATCTTCTAAGTATGCACCCAGCCACCCTACGGAGGAAGCCCATTTCGGCTGCTTGTACAGTCCTTGTCTCTTATCCATTTTGCAGAAAGAAAAGCTTATAACCTCACTTTTAAATAATCAATTGGTTTTAGAAATGTCTCATATGAAAGCTAAAACCCTCCCAAATGATGCTCAATATACTAAAATAAATTTGCTTCACTGAAGTAAGATTGATCATTTAATGAGATTTAATCAGATTTTGGCAAGACAAAAGTTGTGTCACCTACAGAGAGTAATGTGAAAATTAAACAAATCATTTACTTCAAATACAAAAATATGTTGCATAACATCAGTGAATTAAGTACTGGTGCTGTGAAATCCATATCTTCGACAATAATTAACGCAATTTATTGATGAAGTCATCATGAATAGCAAAGAATGCAGTCTTACATGCCCCCTGGAGTTCATCAACATTCTTTGGTTTGGTCTTTCATGCTTCCTCTTTCATTCTACCCGAGACATGCTCAATGAGGTTCATGTCTGGTGACTGGGCTGGCCAGTCCTGGAGCACATTGATCTTCTTTGCCTTCGCGAAATTTGATGTAGAGCAGGAGGTATCCTGCTGCAAAATGTGACCCCTTGATAAAGAGACTAATGAGTAATAGGCAAATACAACTTCCCACAAACACTGTATTTATCCAGTTAAACATCTGTTCTCCTACTGCATATGATGCGTCTGAAAACAGATTTTATCCTTATCTGTGATGATTTTGTTTTGAGTTTGTTCTGACTTCTTCATCAGCAGATGAGTCACACCTGTTTCCACTCTACTCATCAACCCACTACTCTGCCAGATAATTCGGTTCCATTCTTTACGTTAGCATTTTTTGAAGTAATTAACCTACAGTGTAGTGTGCTCTATATCGTCTTGCCTGTATTTCTCCGTTCTCCGCTCCTTGTGTCTTCAGTGCCTAAGTTTTTGTGCTCTTAGCCCTGGTGTCATCTCAGAGGGCTCCTCCTCTCTTCTCCAGTTGTAGCTCTTGAGGCCAGCAAGCTCCCTGCCTTCACTGCCTGATCTTTTTTTGTATATAAACTCTTTTTGTGACTTGTACCAGTGCCAGTTTTTGCTCAGGGTTTACCTCTAAACAAAAACCTAAAATCCCTGACTTGCAGAGTTTCACACTTATTCTTGCAATTTTAAGATGTGAATTCAATTGTAATTTCAGTCAAATATATCTCCATATCTATAACTTCACTCGCCAATATCCTTTCGTACTCTTGAATACTAATACTAATTTTAAATCAGTTCTTGCTGCATCACAGATGTGACTGGTAAATGGACTTGAAGCTTAATTCTTTTCTTTTACTGATGGCAGAGTTTGCTATAGTGAGACAATCAGAAGTAACTCATCCCATTCATATTCATACACCGCTCACTTAGCAGCAGGAGCAAATCAGAGACAAGTGTCTTGGACACATCTGACATGTTGCTGCAGGAGCTAGGGATCGAACCCTTGACCTTCCGGTTGAGAGACAATGACTTTACCTCAACTGAGCACTGAACTTTTCTGTTAAGATCCCAAACATTAAAAAATGAGCCCAAAGCTTCAAAACAGGACCCAAGTGGTCATGACTTTTTAACACTGCATTTTTTGAGCAGTGTGTCAAAAAATGTGTACTTTTTAAATAATTAAAATTTTGCAGAGATCAACAAAAGAAAATTACAATTGCAGCTCTGCAGCTGCATTTTGCCTAAGCAAAATCGGTACAGCCAAGGCAGCTGTCGTGCTTAAGGAGCAGTGTCTCTCTGCTCCAACTCTACATCCAAATTTCTAATTCCACAGGCACATTCATGTGCATGTTTATTCTATCCACTGGTTGCCCTCAGACTGTCTTGGCTGCCACATCCTCAGTTTCACCTATTCTCTCTTATCCTATTTGTACTTCCTTTGTATTCACCTGTCCACCTTCTCACTTGTATCTTGTTCTTTTTTTCATGCTTTTGCCCCTCTGGTTTTAACTAGCTCATTCATCTCAAACTGTGGTAATTTAAAATGTGTACTATGTTTTTTTTTCTTTTCTTTGCTTTGTGCATTTGCTCGAGATTTCTGTTCAATGAATGTTCATCTTTATCTGCACTGACATGAGTCCTGACTTTCAATAATCTGCATTTTCCTTCCCTCAACTGCCCCTTGACAATCTTTGAAATGCCAACAACAAAAAATTAATTTTATTTAATGTTTTTGTATTATTGTACAAACAGTAGTACAGTAGTCTAAGCTGACATAAAGTGTGCTTCAAGCTTTAATCCAACACACAGTGTATTATTAGTAGTTTACCTATAAATACTGTACTGTGCAGCACTGTACATGGTTAACATAGATTTATTAATAAAATCTAAAAAAAAAAATTAAACTGTGGTTGTCTTCCGGACATTCTTTGAGCTTCCTTCTGATAGACACACCTGGGCTTGGCTATCAGTGTGCAGGGATAAGGGGCTTGAAGACACAACATCAAGGACCTGGGGTAAAACATGAAATTGGGTTTTGATGGCAGGTAATTTTTTTGCAACAATGAACAATCACAATGCTGAAACCCTGTTTCTTGGGTCTGTCTGAGGACCACTGGAAGACATCTGCTGGCCTATAATGACTGTCTTCCTCCTTTAGCACCTACTACACAAATGGACCCATAGATTTAAGTACAAATTAAAAACTTCAAATAAAGAGAATTGGAGCTTAACTGATGCCAGAGATGCATAATTATATCTGTAATACATAATTAATATATCAATTGGTCAATTAAAGGTCAGACTTTCTCAGTATAGCCGTTATGTAGATTTACAGATTAAAAGTATTTCCACATCCCTTGTTCCCATCAACATGGGAGGAGGTGACAGAACTAACACAGATTGCATTACTTAACCTATGTCTCTCTCATTTTTTCTTTTTCTCTTTCAGTTTCCCTGCCCTCCAATCTGCTGCTTACCTTGTGTATCCTATTAAAATCCATTTGGCTATGAGTTTCCATGGTCAGCTCATTGTAATCTGCACCTGGGGTGTAAAAATATATCTTTCAACCGTTTGTAAGATTATTGTAAAAAATGATCAGTACCATCAGTGTCACGAACGAGCAGGCAGGAAACAGGGAGAGGAGGACCCAAGTGCAGGATAAAAATTAACAAAAGACAAAACAAAAACTTACTGAAAAACTAAATCCAAAACGTCTCGAAAACCAAAAACCAGGAGGAGAAAACACAGGGAGCAGGGAGATGAAACACATTCCAGGACGACAGACCACGAGACATTGACAATACAATACAATGAACCGACAAGAAACTGAGGCAAACACAGACTAAATAGACAAGGGGTAATCAGACGCAGGTGAGACTAACGAGACAGGTGAGGAACATCAGGGTAATCAGGAAGGCGGGAAACACAAGGAACAAAAGGACACAAGACCAGAACACTGAAGACAAGTACAAAGTACAACTTGACACCGACACCACCAAAACCAGATATACAAAATAAAACAGGAAATACTAAAGACTAGACTTAAAACACAAGACAGGAAATAAACTAACAGGCAACATAGAAGAACACAAGAATACAGGAAAACACACTAGGAACATAGATACACAGAACACAAGGGAAATAATGAAAACTAAAACAGGAATAAATACCGAACAAAACCAAACCATGACAATCAGAGTTTGTTTGTCACGTGTCCTGTTGTGATGATAAAGAAATAAGACAATTACCTTGGTAAACTTAGTCACCCTCTCACCTGTGGGGCCCTCATTCAAGTAGCCCAGGTTGTCCTTGCCCCCTGTCACCTCCGCAACGAAGCCTCTCTTGTTCTCTGATTGGTTAAACCTGCAAACAAACAAATGAATGGCTAGATTTAAAAAATTAAAAAATAAAAAACCTTCTACGCTGTTTGTTAGCAGTCAAATTTCCTTTCACACAAAACAGCAGTATATATTTATGTTTTCATCATAATGGTTTGACAGATACAAAAATTCACATTATTATTTTTTATTACAATTTTATAACTCAATGCGTTCAGCTCTCTCTTTAGTGTGTTTAATAGACATGTGATACGAATTTAAAAACAAACAAATGCTTATATCTATGTTTCTTAAGTTATGATCACATTAAATCTTAATTAAGTCGGCATTAAATGCAACGACTTTTTAAAGCACTAAACTCAATATGCCTGCCTTCAACTGACCTATAGTAATGATAAACAACAAAACCCTGTAATTTCCATCATTAAGATGTATGCATGACATTCATGTTGAGTATTTCTATGATAATGTATAGTACAGGAGGAGCTAAAAAGATGACAAACATTTCTGTTGCTTTCATTTATAACTATGAATCACTTTTGGGGAGGCTGTGGCTCAGTTTGTGGGGTCAGTTGTCTCTCAACCAGAAGGTTGGTGGTTTGAACCCCAGCTCTGGCAGCTTTGTATCCCTTGTGTATGTGTGCAAGATACTTAACCATAAATTGCTCGCGCTACTTCTTATCCATGTGTAAGTTAGGATAAGTTAATTTACATAGTAACCAGTGTGTGGATGGGTGTGAAGTACGTATTAAAAGCACTTTCAGTATACAATTCCATTTACTTTCAGTTACTCCTCAGTTAATTTTAAAAATATCATCAGGGGTTTTGGCAATGTTTATGAAAAGAGCTCCTACTTCTTACCTTATTCCCTCCTGTTGGCTTGGTTCTGAAAAATGTAAATAAACAATTTACTTCACAGAGCTATGAGCAACCAGCATCTTCCTTAATTGTATTGACCAAAGAAACACTGTGCTTTCTTCCTTTATTATTTAGCTTGTCATCACATCCAATCGGTTTGCAATAAAAGCTGAAGCTGAGTGTTAAGTTTTGCTAAATAGCTCAATTGGTTGGTTTTGTGAACTGTATTTGTGAATATTGTGATAACACAAAAAAGAAACAACAGTTGTGCAGATGGTTCTTTGCCACAGGACAGGTATAAAATGTTTTTTTTCCTTGGTCATCATGTTTTTGGTTAAAGTCTTTATTTGATGCCTTCTCTTTCTTGATTAATTACAAAGGATACATTTCTACCTAGTGTGTGATTGTAATTACTAAAAAGGAGCATACATACTTATAGATATCAAAATGTGTCTTAACAAGAAAAAAAACTGCAGCCTGCAGTGCGTAACACTGGGGCTCTTGGATTAACACGTTCTTTTCAAAGGTGTTAAATTCAGACACCGTAACAATCACCGCAATTTTTGCCTGGCTTGGTAAATCACATTGCGTGTACTAACTTAACTTCTTTGCATTTTCTCCTCCCAGTATTTTGCGCACTTGGGCAGAAACGCCTCGTTTTGCATATTCATTAAGGCAAACGTACTAAATGAACAATACGTGTTGTTTTGCTCATATGAAAGACGCAATCCTCACTGCACGCTGTTAGTAGATCAAATAGCACATTTTTTGCTGGTGGTATCAAGTTTGCACACGTTTCAATACACGCAAACCTTTAGTAAATCTGGCCCTTTCTGTATTGCTGCTGTAATTCTTGGTTTTGCTTTCTATCATGTGCCTAATAACCCCTGGACAGTCTGTATTATTATCAGTGGGCCCAATTGTTGGATAGGTATAAGGATTACACTTTGTTCTAAAAGATGTGAGTATCTCTGCTTCTGCCTGGGATTCTCTGTATTTGATAGAACAGGGGTTCCCAAACTGACCACCAAAATAACAGTCTTCACGACAATGGACCCACACTGTTCTTGGAGACGGTTAAAGCATATGAACTTGCCTACAGCTGGACACATGAACTAATTTTCCTTTCCAAACACTGGCATTAGAACAACACTAAACAACACAACTGTCTCAAAATAAGAATATTATTTTAGTACTTTTTTGGAAGAAAAGATCAAAATACAATATCGTGACCTTCTTAAAATAATGATGATTTTTTTGCCTAAATGAACTACTTTCGATGCTTGCCACCTATGGTAAAATTGCCTATAAATAAGTATGGCATAGTTATTTAGTCTTTTTGTCAGCAAACTAGCTTGCTAAATGAAGCTATACCTAAAGCTAGCTGAATGATAATTATGGACTAAGCTATTTTGCTTAGCTATTTTGAACCAAGAGTGGAAATTCAGTCTCCTTTTTTCCACATTACAACATCTAATTATGAGAGATTTGAATACCACATTACAATCTTTGTAATTTGTATAACTAATTACAAAGGATTGACTTTTATTTAAAATGTTTTTTTATTTTATTTTTTTTATCAGAATGTCACTTGAACATAATATTAGTAATCATATCACAATTTGACTGGTTATATGCCTGTTGTGCTGTGTCTGCACACAATGCATTGAATGTTTTTTTCAAATGATCACCCATTTGTGACCCCTTCAAATAGTTACAAATATTCTTCTTAGAGTAGAGCTGGAAGGAAAAGTAAGGAGATGCTCATAGCTCCTCAGCATTATGTTAAGTTAGTGTGTTTTTTATGCTTTGTTATATGTTCACAGAATTGAAGCTGTCAAACTGCCTAAGTCATATTAAAAAAATTGCCTCAGTCATTTCTTTTTCTCACGTTACATAATTGACAGACACTGTTATTAGTATGTCAATAGTAATCTGTTTTCATTGCCTTGTTGGGTAAAATAATTTCAAAAATATCATATATTCAACATCTGGCTCAGTTTTTTGTGTTTCCTGAAAAACTTGAAAAAAGGACATAGGCGATTATTTTAAGAAGGCGACAATATTAGAATATGTAAAGACTGTAGCACAGGGTGGACACATACTGTACACAGGCGATGTCTCTGTGTGTGTGTGTGTGTGTGTGTGTCCACTCATCTGTGTGTGTCCTTGGATTATCTTAAATTTACTTTGGGATCCACTGCGAAGGAGCATCAACCTGACATTATTAAGACCTTTGTGTTGGTCTTGGGCAGTTGTTTTTAAGTTTGTGTTGTAGTTTGTTAAATATCGGAACAATTTGTTACAGGCACTTTCTGTGTAGCAAATTAAGCTGCTGTGACGCAAGACACATTTTAGGCTTTGATTAACTATAAAATCCTATCAATCAGTCAGTCAAACAAGCATGATAAAATGTAATACATTCATTGTTATTCCAAGGATCAAAGCATATTTACACTTCAATTGTTAAAATGTCATCGTCAAGGGTACATACTTTAATAGTTACTTTAAGTAAGGTATTAAAATCATTGCTCTTCCCATCTCAAATTTCTACAATTGATCCGGGATTTAAACTATTAATCTCTCAGTTACAATCCATACAAATTGTATAACCCTGGTGATGCCGATTTTACAGTGAAGAGAAACTTTCTGCTGTCGACAACTGTTCTTTTGAAAAGATTTTGCTTGCCCTTGGTGGAGACCAGCATGGGGTAGTACAGAGTCACACAGCATGCAACCACCCATATTCCTAATTATACTTTAATCACACTCTCTGCTATGGAAAATGTAGGAGGGGGTGGGAGGTATTTTCCACCTAGGACAATTTTAGAAAGTGAAAAGTGCTAACTTGCTTGTCTCCTTTGTCTGAGCCAGAGGACAGTGCAGATGCAGAGCAGTAGAAGCAGTAGAAAAGCAGAGAGGGAGGCTGTCACCGCCAGCGGGACTCTGCAGTCATCTTCTTCTTCCACCACCTCTGCAACTGTGCAAAGAAATTCATATCAGGGTTTTAGTTGGAGAAGAACAATATTTTGACTTTAAAAGATTGACAGTTAGTTTAAGGTGCAGTTTTTTTTTATTTTGGTGAGGGAAGCTGCTCTGGACTTTTAAAAATGTTAGGACGACAAGTCAAATATAACAAAAATAACAGGGTAGCAATCTAAGCTGCTATGATTCATCTGACAGCTCTGATCCACTCTCTTTTTTATCTTCTTAATGATTTGTAGGCTTCCAAAATGACAAAGGGACAGGACAGAATGCTATAGAAAAATTAAATTCACTGAGAAGAGAGAGAGAGAGAGAGAGAGAGAGAGAGAATAGAAACACAAATACAGAAAACTAGATAGATAGATAGATAGATAGATAGATAGATAGATAGATAGATAGATAGATAGATAGATAGATAGATAGATAGATAGATAGATAGATAGATAGATAGATAGATAGATAGATAGATAGATAGATAGATAGATAGATAGATAGTTTATTGAAATTCCCGAGGGAATTCAACTACGGTAAGCTTAAACAGAACAAAGAGAGGCTCTCACTGTGCATATGTAGGAATATAGTCATTTGACATTTTGTGTTTAAATTGATGCATTGCATTGATGCATCTCTCACCCACTGTTAGACGGATGCTGCTCCTTAGTGGTGTGGGTAGGGCAGAAACTGAGGCCAGACAATCCACATAAGAGGTCTTTACTGCAATCACGCTGAGGTTGCTGTTCACTGTAAAGAGGCTCCTTCCTGACTCTTCACTACTAATGTTGTAGTCAGCCTGGCTCACCTTCATGCCAACAACCAGAGAAAAATAACTATAATTACTATGTTTTGCTGGAAACTTGGGATGTTTGTGATATCAAAAGAATTGACACATTTCTGTCCAAAGCTTATGTTAGTTTTAGAAATTTTCACATTAACAGCTTTGTTAAGCTCTTTTAGTTTTAGTTTTTTAGTTTAGTCCATAGAACACTTTTGTCAGTAGCAGAATGAGAATAGCTGGTGTATTAACACCTATCTTGTTTAGTTCACTCGAAACAAATTAAAACCCTGGTGTGGATCTTTTGGACAGGTGTGAGTACAAACCTTCAAACGAGGGTGCTCACCAAACAGTCAAAGAGATGCCCAGCCGAAGAGGTCGGTTCACTTTCAAACAAACCCTAGTATAATTCATTTGAGATGAGAAAGCGACCGGACCTCAGTTTGACCCAGTCCTAAAAGTCATTATGTGAAATAATTTTTTTGTCTACAGTGTTGTGGTTCAACATGGAGTGCCAAGAGCTTTCCTTTACAGCCTTCTTGCAGCACATCTTCGATGTATCAATGCTCTTATGGAGCGATATCAGGGCCAAAGTTTTGATCATTTGAAAGAGAACCCTTGAAAGTTTAAGTTTTTAGATGGATGGATGGATGGATGGATGGATGGATGGATGGATGGATGGATGGATGGATGGATGGATGGATGGATGGATGGATGGATGGATGGATGGATGGATGGATGGATGGATGGATGGATGGATGGATGGATGGATGGATGGATAGATAGATAGATAGATAGATAGATAGATAGATAGATAGATAGATAGATAGATAGATAGATAGATAGATAGATAGATAGATAGATAGATAGATAGATAGATAGATAGATAGATAGATAGATAGATAGTTTAAGATGCAACTGGTGATGTATGGACTTACCTTTTTGTCATTCATCCACCATTGTAAAGTAGGTTGAGGGTACCATCCTTCAGCATGGCATTTAAAGAAGGCCAACTGCCCCATAAAAGCCAACTTATCTCCAGAGACTTTCACACTGCCCTTTTCTGCAATCAGATGAAAGTTCATTCACAACTTGATTTTTGTCTATTTTGTCAATTTTTTCTGCATGCTGGCACTTCCGTAGAATCTTGTTATCACCAAGGGTGTGTACGTATCAGAATTAGACTCAGAATCAGTTTTATTGGTCAGGTATGTTTAACACACAAGAAATGTAACTTCGGTAGAGACTGAGGGTATATGAATGCAAATGAATCAGCGTAGGAATCCTTGAATTTCATCAACAGTCCCCTTTGAAATGTATTGCATTCAAAAAGAAGAACTCGACTGTGAGCAATTTACAAAAGACAGTTTAAATTTTTCATGTCTAGAAGTCAATTCAATTGCCTAGCAACTACATGCTTCTCTTAACCCTCTCATCTCCTTTTTTTCAGCCATATCAACGACGTAAGTGGTTGAGAGGTTTAGTTTCTTATACGTGTAATCAATGCTTGGCAGAATGAAAAGTGGCTGATAAAACAGACCTGTTTTATCAGCCACTTTTCATTCTACCAAGCTACAACATTTCTGAAAAATGACAAGCCTGTGTTTAACAAGGCTCCAATCCTCAGGTGTTTCACACACATTAAAGGTTCTTCCTTGTGGGACTTTTATTTGACGCTTGATGTGGTGTCATTAACATAAAATCATGGAATCATAAAAGCACTTCCCCCTGAAAGTGGTTTTCAGCTGCTTAGCGGTAGTGAATAATAGGGAGAAACCAGATGCCTCATTTGCACTAACTGATGAGGGGCTCAAGGCGGTCATGGGAAATTAAGATATCTAAAGAGGGGTGGGCAAAAAGCACAACCTCCATAAGGTCCAATCTAAGTTGTCTCTGAAGTGTGGTTTAAAGGGTATTAACACTGTAGCGAAACAAGGATTTGGATTGATTGGTAGATATTGTCAGATTTATCAAATTTAAGGCAGCTGTGCTCAACGGCAAAGGAGGTCAATCCCAAAACGGAAGATGAGAGTTCAATTCACCCTGTATACTGTACGTGTCAAACTGTCCTTAGGAAAGACACCCCAAATTCATTCTGACAGCCCTATATTTTTCAGGTGCTCTTTAGTGTGTTTTCCAGGTGTCTTAGGCACATCTATCTGCAAAAATTCAAAGTCTGCGGAAACGCGGCTTCTCCTACCTTCTCCTGTTAGCAGTTGCAATAAAATGCTTGGTCCCTTGCCCTCTTGTTGAAAATGTGTGGAGTGGCATTACTGATCCAAGCTCGTAGCAAGCACAAGCTCCCCTCAGACTGACTCTAGCATTCCCAATATGGTAAAAGGGGCGGGAAATATCCAAGAACAATGTCGAACGATGAGAGCGCAGATCAGCTTTATTTATTATATTATTTATTTTTCTCTTTGTGGGGGATTCTGAGCGTTAGAAATACAGGCAGATGACAGAGCCTGCATGTAGCGGCAGTACCTGTAAACAGACATGTTTTACGAACATAAGTGATTGTGAACATACTTTAGTAGACACATAAATTAGATATATGAACCCCATAAAGGGCATAATATGGGACCTTTAAGGTGTTTGTACAGTTACATCCGGTACATGTGTGAATTTGTGTGATTATCAGATCCTAATAATCATGCAGCTCTGTTTATCAACATCTGTCATCAGTGTAAGAATGTATATTTAATAGGGTGAATGTTGCTGACATGTCGTGAAAAGCACTCTTAGTGGAAAAGGCTAAAATATAAATCATACAGTAAGAGTAATCAAATCACCACCCCAGTACCTACCTTGTGTTTTTGTAACTGGTGAGACCAATTTTGAAATTGGAATGTTTTTAAACTGAGAAATGTCAATGGTTCTGGAAAAATATATGCTATTGATATGATACATTTATATGATATAACTGATATAGTGGTACAGTACCGCCAAGTTGTGAAAGATACTGACCAGTCCCACCAAGTCTGCATGCAGACCTATAGACACTCCTATAAAAAATGCTGGGCAGGGGTGCGATGAAAAAAAAGGTCAAGCAAGTTGGGCAGCTCCCCTAGTGCTTTTAAGAACAAGGATGGAAGATGGAGGTTCTGTGTGGACTATCGGAAGTTAAATGTACTCGTATACAACGATGCCTACCTCTGGCGGGGCACAAAACTACCAAGTGATACTCCAAACTTGACCTAAAGGACGTTGGCTAGTGGTTCCTGGCAGGTGGAAATGGGCACTACTGAAGGAGAAAAGACCACCTGTTCCAGAGAAAGGTAACCTATCTGGGACATGTCATAAGTGAGAAGGGGTGTCCAGCCAAAACTGTGGCAGTGAGAAACTGGCCTGTACCTCAGATAGTTAAGCAGGTAAAATCTTTTCATGGTTTTGCTATTTATTCCTGCTCACATGGTACGTCAACAATAAGGAAAATAGACAGACCTAATTATTTAATCTTACCAGAGTGCCAGCAGGCTCTGGACAAATTAAAAGGGGCTCTGTTAAATGTACCAGATCTAGCCTGCGCTGGCTTTCAAGCTGTACTCTGACGTGGGGTTCTATCATGATTTGGTCTTACTTGGTCTGGAGGAGGGACACAGGACCAACATTTAACGAACTGCAAAGTTCAGGTGTCCTGCCTAGAGGCGTAGCATTCATCAGGAACATTTCAGGAGTCGAACCAGGAGGCCGACCAAATAGGCAAATTTGTTGAGGCAGGCGCCAAGAAGGTTAAAACCTTGCCACTGACATTAAAACTGGGGTAGGTGTAGTCCAGGCCTCCGTTACCAACACAGGTGTCCTCCAACAAGGATGCAGGAGTGGGCAGAGTCTGCAGGACCTTTGACGAGGGCACAGGAGTGGGCGGAGTTTGAAGAAACTTCCACGTTGGCATGTAATGGGCTGCTTCTCCCACAGAGACAAAGAAATGGGCCTAACACAGAGACCAGGAATGAGTAGGGCTTCCAACAGAGACGCTGGAGTAGGCCCAACTGCCAAGGGGGGACCAGGAAAACTCGGGGCAGCCAAAACCCTGAGGGGTAACCAAGACCCAGGGGGAACCAGGAGTCCCCAGAGATGAAAGATCATTAACAGGGAACCAGGAGAACCTAGAGTTGGCCATTCTAGCAACCGGGAACCCAGAACGAATCCTGACAGACCGAGGGGCCTCTCTGAATCTGTAATGATAGATGACCTTTGTCAGCTCAATACTTGCCAAAAAGCTTGAAACCACATTCTATCACCCCCAGGGGAATGGAGTTTGTGAAAGATTCAATTAGACCCTTCTGAGCCTACTGACAGCACAACAGGGATGACCTCACACTATTTGGTCTTTGGGGGGCATTCCAGACTACAAGTTGACTGGGCAACTGGCCTGAGGCCCTCCTTGGACAGCCACACAAGCAGAGGTGAAACAACAACAGAAGGGCCTGAATTATGTCTACTAGGCAGAATAAAAGCAGGCGCAGCACAAACCAGAACAGGATCAAACAAACAAGCAAAACTGGCACCCCTGCTTCCAGGCCAACTTCCCCTTGGCTCTCTTGTGGAAAGCCAACTTCCACAAGAGAGCCAAGGGGAAGTTGACCCAGAGATGGACCCCTCAACCATTCGTGGTGCTAAGCCAGCATTCTTTTATTTGTTTTTAAATCTTTAAATGGTCTCGCCCCACCTTACCTCTCTCAACACTGTTAAGCTCTGTCCTCGTTTCCCCCTGGAGGACACTAAAGTATTAGAGTTTAAAGGAAACAGCCTTCTTGGAATCTTTGGAGACCTATGTTTTAAATAGGGATAAATAAGTGAATATTGCAGATGAATTACAGCATGTCTATGTTCACATAGTCACATCAAGTGTTTAAAACCTAGAAATATATTCAGATCTTAAATCTGTGATTAAATAGATTAAATGATAGTCCAAGTCCAAGTTCCTGGGCATTATCTTGGATAGTAAACTATAATGGAAAAAGACAGAATAGCTGCTTAGATGATTTATGCCTGCTGTTTATATTAATAAAGATGTTCACATTTTTATTGGTAGACTCAAAGAGACAGGTAACATCAACATCAATCCTCTCTCATCTTGATTATTGCCAAGCAAGTTCTTCCAGTGTTACAGTTGATAAAGTCAGGAAACTAAAAATGCTGTAAAACACGGCAGTAGTTGAATTCCATTGTTGTTGCATAATGTTTGGCTTGGTTATTTTCCTTTTGGGAGAAAGTGGTATAACAACCAAGGATGTATGTTCATTTTGAAGAGGTTTACTTGTAACACTCACCCCTTAAGGGTTGTATTAACTCACACCAGGGATTCAGGGAAGAATTAACTTAAATCAGAAAACTTGTCGTTAATGTAACTAAACCACTCAATTACACCATTTGCCCAAACTCGATTCACTCACTTCAATTGTAGGGAAATTCCCATCTGTCACGTGACTGATCATAAACAAAACAAAACAATTAATACCGCCCCAAATGATCACTTGACTTGCCCTAACAAACCCCCAAAAGCTCATTCACCAATCCCCCCCAAACGAAAACCACATAAAGCAAACAAAAGTTAATATTTTACGGTCTCTTAGTCTCTGTTTATCCAAAATAAAGCCTCCCCAGTCAGTGCGGCCGTATGCGCATCCCAAACGCTCAGTCATCAAAAATAAGCGTTATAATCCACAAAACAATTATCCAAACAGGGTTATTCCAACGCAGGCCAAAAATAATGGAAACAAAATCGATCTCACCCGGATCCTTGGAAAGAAAATATCCCGTTCCCTGGCATCGACAAACTTTTTCTCAGCCAAGAGCCGCGTGTCCAGGAATTAATGAAAAAAGGTCGGAAATCCTTATTTTCCCGTTCGTTGATTTGATCCCTTCATATTCCGCTGTTTATTTTTTCTAAAACACCTTAATCCCCAACAGCATACGAAACTTAATTGTCAGCCGCAGAAAAACTTTTCCCTGGCACTGAACTTTTTCCTTCCGTCACCTGTTCCCAGGTCCCTGGTCCCTGGTCGCTCTTCCTTCCTCTTCCCCTTCCCCTTATCACCTCCCTCCTCCCTTTTCCTACAGGTTAATTGTTGCCCCAACATCATTTCCTTCACTACTATGGTTTACATGTTTCAATCACAATTGAATTTCCTTTTCTATGGATTTTGAAACAATCATTCTTTTTGTGGCTCTGTCACAGACTCTGTACAATTTTTGTGTTGGTCTCCGACATATGAGGCAATCATGGTCTTAATTGTGCGATTGGACCGTTCTGTGAGATTGGCTTGAGGGTGGTAACTTGAGGTGAACTTCTGGGCTACCCCCCAGATCTTACAGAGATTAGCCAGCTCATGGCCAGTGAACTGAGGTCCTCTATCTGACACCAACTCCTGTGGTACTCCAAAGCGTGTAAAGATTTCCTCCTTCAAGATGGTTGTGACGCGATGAACCTTGCTGTCTTTCAGGGGGAACACTTCAACCCACTTTGTAAAATAGTCCACAATTACCAGAAGGAACCGATTGCCTTTTTTACTTCGAGGAAAAGGACCCATCAAGTCCATTCCTAGCTTTTCACAGGCTCCTTCAACTTTGGTGGACTGCATGAAACCAGCTGGCTTTTGGTTGTCTGCTTTATATGTTTGGCACGTGAGGCAAACTTTGACATGATTCCACACATCCTTTCGAACGGACGACCACCAGGAAACCTCCAGAATCCGCAAGAGGGTCTTCAGCCTGCCAAGGTGCCCACTTAGCGCATGATTATGAAAATATTCAAGGAAGCAAGGAACCATAGTTATTGGTACCACCAACTGGTATTTGTCCCCTCCATCTTTCACTGGGGTCTTCCGGTATAGTAATCCCTGTAACATTGTGAAGCACACCCTCCCTGGCCTACCTGGCTTTGCCGTCTCCTTTTCCATGTCCCCTACCTCAGGATCCTTTGCCTGTGCCTCCCTTATTTCTGCCAAAGAGATTGGAAGATCTGTGATGGACCTGGAGGTGCTCAGGGCGACATAAGCTGCAGGTGGAGTGTTAGGGGATACTGCTCTGGATAGTGCATCCGGCACAATGTTTTGAAGACCCTTTCTGTAACAGACCCTAAACTGAAACTGCTGGAGTCGCAATGTCCAGCGGGTCAACCGGGAGGAGGTTTTTGGGCAATTAAAGGCCCAAGTCAAGGCGGCATGATCTGTGTATACCGTGAACTCTGTTCCTTCAAGATAGTGTCGCCACTTTTCGACTGCCCATACCACTGCAAGACACTCCTTTTCTGATGTGGAGTAATTGCACTCAGCCGCTCTCAGCCCCCGGGAAGCATAGGCGATCGCTTTTTCCTCCCCCTTAGTTGTCTGTACTAACACTGCTCCCAAGCCTACATCACTAGCATCTGTGTGTACCTCAAAAGGCAGGGATGGGTTTGGTTGTGTTAGAATAGACTGCAACTATTGGGTTTGTGTGTCTGGCCCCCATCTTCCCATCAGAAACTTTCTTCATGAAGGTCCACATTTCACCAAGCTCATCCTCACATGCTGACAGATAAGGAGGTGAGAGCGGATTGCCTTTTCAAAACACCCTCCATTCAGGATGTTGGTGGCCATTCTACTTCCCGGATAGATCAGCTGGATTAACTCTAGTAGTCTAGAATTACCCATGATACTGCAAATTAACTTTACTGCAGTCTTTAAGATTTAAGTCTTCTCATTTTCAAACTTAATGTTAGCACCACGCGTAAATTCTGCCTGTCTCGAAGGATACCGCTGGTCTTATTTTTGAAACAAAGAACATCTCCACTCCTCTGCTGTGATGTGAAATACACTGTGTCTTGATATTTCTCTAGGAGCTTCTTCTTCAGCAACTTCTTTGAATATGAGAAACTCTTATCCGGTGACTGATCAAACTGCTGCATTTTTATATGGACTTGGTCAAGTGTCATCTGCAAGTTATCAGGAGTCTTTATCTTTTTCTAGCAGTCTCTGGATTTTTTGGGAAGATATGAGTGGGCTGGTTGCAAAGAATGCATACAGTACATTCTGGTACAAAAGCTGAACTGAATGTGATTTTTTAGAACTGCATGTAGCAGGCACACTAAAGCCAGAGGAAATATGTTGTCTCTTTGTCTGTGCTTTCTCTTTCTCTGCCCCTGCTGCACAAGTTGATTTAGTGGTGACCTGGACAGAATCTTTTAGCATTTTCAATTGCTTCTGCATCTCCCAACAGAGTTTGATAGCCTTTATTTTTTGCCTTTTCAAGATTGTGAGCTAGCATCTGTCTGCCATCACAGATGAAACAAGTGAGGAGTGGTAGAGGATTAACATTGACATCCATACTTCTAGACTGTAATGCCCTACAAGGATAAAGGTAGTATCTTCATTTTTTTAAAATCTGTAATAAGTCTTCGTGAAGGTCCTAGCCTAGTTCATTTCCTTTGTCATTTGTACAAATATCCTAGCTCTACTATGATGTATTTAAAAGCAAATTGGGGGTCAGATTTACAGTTACTGCAAAAAGACCTTGCAAAACCAAAACAAACAACTGAAAATAGCTAGCTAAAGTTAGCATGAAGAGCCTGAGAGGGTCTGAATACTTCTGACCATGTGATATTTCAGTTATTCTTTTTTTTAAAATTTGCAAAAATGTCAACATTTCTGGGGGGGGTTGTCAGTGTGTGTACATTACTGAGAAATAAAATTAACTTTTTTGATTTTAGATTGATTTTAAATGGCTGCAATGAAGCAAAGAGTGGAACATTTAAAGGGGTCTTAATACTTTCTGCACCTACTGTAATTAAATAACATATTTCTTGAGTGTGCACGTGTGCACGTATGCGGGTGTGCACTGTGAACCTGTGTAGCTTTAATTAACGTAATGCCTGTCTGCTAGAAGAATAGATACGTGGACTTGATCTTGTGTGGCACCTTTCTAGTCTTCTGACAAAGCACTATTAGCCTTTAGGTCACAACTTCAGATCACAACTCACAACTGCCATAATCCCCTCCATAGATTAATGAATGAAGATGGCACATAGTTTCCACTCAAAATCTAAAGGACACAAAAAATCATTCTCAAACATACACACCTTGTACAAACAGGCTTGCTGTTTTCCTGTCAATGCCCTGGAGGTCACAAGTCACATGTCCCTGATTGTACCTCTCTGTGTGTTTCAGAACAAACACCCAGCTGTCTCCCGCAGCAACAGGGTTTTTCTCTGCCGTCACATTAGGGTTGATGGAGGGCAGAACACCAGTCGCCTTGGAAATAGTGAGAACTGCTGTACCATTTAGAAGCCACACCATAACAGTCCATTTGGTGTTGGAGGTGCTGCATGTAAGTCGGGCCTCCTCTCCTCGAAGGATTATTAGTTTCTCAGGAAACAGCTTCAACTGTGCCCCAACTGTCCAAAGAGAGACCGGCGTTAAACACATAACAGTATTTCAGTCACACATAACAGTACTCCAATTATTTATTGAGTCTAAGATATTTTGTGACATAGCTGAAACTAAATCATAAAAAAAGCACTCTTTACACTCTGCTTCTACTTTGACATTTATTTTGTTATTATTAGAGATGTTTTGTTGAGAGTTAGATGAAATGGCAACTCTTGACTGTTGTAAATTTGTTTCATAAACTTGATCATTTGTTCATTTTAGTCTGGAATGAGTGACAAAAATGTTTATATGGTATAATTTCTCCAAAATTATTTTGCAGTGGTGGCTAGAGTCCTGCCTGTACAGAGATGAAATTAAAGCCCAGTTTATTTTTCAAATGAAAATAATTTCATTATGGTTAAATAATTTACCAAATAGCACGTTTCTGACCTGCTGTTACTTTACAGAATCTTGAGATAACAGCTTTTATGAAATGGCACTATAATAATACAGTAATTGACACAGACTCTGAATCAGCTTTCTCATGAGTGACAACACTTGTATACAAATAAAGCAGGATGATAAATTATTCTGTGTATTGTAATGCAAATAGACTCTTTGAAATATGATCTCGCTCTAAATAAATAAAATGCATCAAATTAAAACATGTGCAAACATTCTTTCAAAAAACAATCCTGTGCAAATCAATTGCAGTGCATTAATCTCTGCGACTGTAACACTTCTGTCCCTTTTAATTAATCATTAAATCAAAGTCAAATTTCAGAGAAAGAGCGGATCATTTATGGGTCATGAATGACTGTATAAATTGATTGACAAAGCTGCAGAGATTACATTTTAAGAATCACATAGTCATGGAGAAGAATCCTTCATCAACGTAGTAAATCTAGCACCCATACTTCAGATACTTTATCAACATAATTCAGGCACATACAGTACTGTACATAAACAAAGGGGCACATCACTCATAAACGCATGTCAATGTACACATACCTAGTTAATATAATGCAAGTTAAAAGTTAAAGAAAAGGTATTAACATTAATAGCAAACCATGAAACATAAAATCTAAGTTTTACCACACCACTCTTGGTGATGTGTAACTTAATTGTGACAAGCTAATTTTGCTGACTTCTCCAGCCAGCATGCAGAGTCATAAATAATGCATCCATACGAAATTAGGTCTCAGAAACATCTAGGCCAGTCTATACTGCTCTTTCTTTTTTATTGCAATCGGATATAGACAGAGCCATAATAGTCCCCTGGCCACTGACAACATCTTATAGTTAATTATATAGGCAGAAAGGCTCTTCAATTAGATTGTCTATAGATGTGATCTGAAGGTTGCTGATATTGAGCACACTCATACTCTAAATGTGACCAATTTTGAAAAAAACAAAGGTGCATTACAGACTATATGAAAGATATCCCATCACATAAGGCAATATTAATAATGATATAATGCCTCACCATGAATACAATAGAAAAGTAGATACACCAACAGAGAAAAGTCCATGTTCAGACCAGTGTTCATGAATGAATAGACCTAAAACAAAATAAAAACAGTTATTTCTGGGTTTAGACTGTAAGTCTGTTAGCCAATTACTTTGATGGGCTAGACAAAAAATGGACAAAAACTATTAGGTAGATCCTCCAACATTCACAGTTGACTTCGAATTAAGAGAACAAAACTGATGCTTTTTCTGATGTAACCAAGTTGTGGTTTCTGTCTCTTAACAGCAATGGTAGTAATCTAACATGCTAGCTATACTTATAGGTGAACATGGTAAACATATATGCTTACTACAAGCATAGTATTATTACTATTACAATATTAGTATGCTGGAGCCTTATTGCTTGAGAGACTGTATATTTAAAAAATGATGTGATTGTCTCATAAAACAAAATTATACGTGTTAAACAGATAAGAAAACAGGTCAGAAGATTTACATTTACAAAGATTTCAATTTCTTGCTGACATTAATGAGTTTACTAATGCAATGACACAAATTAAATTAAGTCAAATTGTAATAATTTGTTTAATTTAGTTTATAAAATAACTGTATAGATACACTGTTACCTTGTAAATTCACAGAGATCTTGTGTGCAACACTGCCTCATTGCACCAGTCTGTCAGACATTTTGTTTGCACACTTTATGCTGCCTCTTGTCAAAATAACAAAAATATTACCAACCAACGTTTTGGTCTGACTTACCTCAATTGTGTGTCCCTGTGGATCAGTGGAACACAATGGCTCATGGATGCTCTGACACTCCATGCTTGGTTCTAAGCTATTTCAAAAACTGTCCTGTTAAACATTACCAAGTGTAACCTTGCACTGTGCAAATGTAAATACAGGCTGCAGAGTGACTGAGAACACAAAAATGCTTCATGTCCCAGTTCCCAGGGGCCATAAAATTGTGTTCAGACACTGTGGAAGAAGTCTGGTGAACATGGTACAGCATATTTCACGCAAGGATGATGCTTTAATACCAAGCTGTCTGTCCCCTTAATTATACGTATTTTGGTTGAATTGCCATAAAATGATATCAAATGGATAATTTTGTCTTTTTGAAGTGGGGTTGTATGAGGTACTTGATGGTATTAGCCACAGATGATGCCAGTTAACACAGTCCCTGATTGAGACACTGCTAGGAGTGCCAGCACAGAGACTCGGCCATTTGTACCACCTAATCTTGATTATTTCAAGAAAAAGCATCGTAAAGAGAAATTACCATGAAAGTGTACACTATATTGAGACATTTTGCAGCTCTATACTTGACTGCCAGCAAGTCAATTTATTTAAACACTATTTTGTGGCACCACAGATGTGTTCATCAGCCTAGTTCATTTTGATTTCTAGGTGTTTATTTCCTTCAAATCACCTGAATGATGTGGTATGAATGGCCCCATGTACAGCTGTGTTTTGGCCTAGCCTCATTCCACCCAACCCCAAAAGATGGACTATATATTTTGTGCCTCTAACAACACCATGTATGTAATTAAAACAATTACAGGGGGGAAAAAACGTCGAAAGTTTAAGGAGGACCCACACACACACAATTTTACTAAGCTTTAAGGCAATTTTACTGTTTTACTTGATTTATCTTGTGATAACAGCACTGTAATACAAAATAAATTATTTGAGATCTGAGATTCTAGATGATGCACTTCATTACTTTTCCTCTGGGCTAAAAAACATCTGTAAATGTCAGAGTGCTCAAATAATTTAATTTGAACTTAAACCATCTTTAGGTGAAAATTCTTTTTTGCAATAACAGGAGATAATTGAATGTTCTCTAAATTAGATGTTTGAATTTGCAAATAAGCTGGTCATGTCAAAGTGCTGCTAGCATGGCTGGCTCCTTAGGACTTTGTTGTGTAATGCAACATATTGCACCTTTTCAGTCAAGGAAAGGAGAACACAGATTTTTTCAATTTCAAAAAGCTTTAGGTCAGTCAGGTTTCCATGACCTAACTATCCATGTGAACATGATTAGAATGTTTAATTCTTTGAATTGTAAATGTACAGCATTAGTCCTTTGTCAATGTCATCCGCTTTTGTATATTTTAAAATATATATTAAATGATTAGATCTTACATGCTGCTCCACTTTTCAAGGATCAAGGCTATTGATCTACAAACTTTTAATGTTTAATATGAATCAAACTACAACAGCTTCCTTTTAACCTGTCTACTTTATTGCATGTACCAATCCATCTAACACTTAGTCTCACTACTCATTCAACAAAGTGCATTGAAAGGCAGGTGTAGTCAGAAGGTGGATCATTTTGCAGCTTTGCAATATATGCCTTTTTTTTTCTTCTTGCGTGGCCTTTAGAAGTCTTGGTTTCCATTTTTAAATCAAGTTGATAGTCATTAAGGTAAAACATTAGCAAAAAGACTATTAATAAAACAACAGAATTAACAACAAAGTGGGTTTGAAACTTCGAGATTCTAATAGGTCACTGTCTCTTCTATTAGAATACTAGATTACCTTCCACTTAAAACACAAGAAATATGTTTTGAGTTTAACAAAATAACTGCACATTTTTATTACAGAAAGTCTCTACAGGCAAAATATAAAAATTAAGTTAATATAGCAGTCACAATGGATAGGGGCGGATGAGGGTTAGGAATTTTCAGTCTTTTCAGCAGTTTCCAGTGAAGTCCAATGAGGCTTAGGGGAGGGTAGAGGGACTGTTTGACAGGAAAGAGGAAGGTCAAGCTTCAGGGGTCAAGGAGAGACAAACAGGAGGCTTCTTCCAGCTGAAACACAAGGCCAATATATGAAACAAATAAAAAAGTCACATATTTCCACCATCACGGTGCCACCCAGCTTCTTTTAACAAGGCTTGACAGTGGCTTGCAGGGGTTGGGAAACAGCAGAGGAAGAAGAGAAACATGCATTGCCACCATCAAAGCCTTCACTGTGGCTTTTCTTAGTGGGTCATAGTTGTCTAAAATTCAGAGAAGAACTCAAATGTGGACTTTGAGAATTACAGCTCTTACCATAATTATCACATTCCCCATTAATGCTACTGACTCAGCAAATAAAGAGATTGTTGGACATTTTTGTTATGGCTCCGGATGATTCCCATGGCATTCTTAATGCTCACCATAACTTTTGCTAACCACTAGCAGAAGAACATTATGGCATTATAGGTCAATACAGACATGGCTAAAACAGAGAGTGTATACAACTTGATACCTGAGATTTATGCACTTATGTAAAGAAGTGAGCATAGCAGTCCATACAATTGAACTTTTTCTAAATGCAGTTTACGATGTAGTTTCAGCAGGGAGCTTGGGTAATTATTTTATTCTTTAGTCGTACATTCAGAGCAGGGTCAAAGAGACACACAATCTGTTCTTTTTAATTTATCTAGCAAAATATATTAAATATAAATATAATGCAACACCCAGGACGCCTTCTCATGTTTTGTTAATGACTTACCACCCTCTAGTGGAATAGCAAAAGCACAGAAACTTAGCTGTAAAAAAATATAGTGATTTACCTTGACAGAAGTAAGTTAACGTCAGTGACGACACCTTCCTTTAACTACTCAGCCTCTTCCTCCTGTTAAAAGATACTATAATGTGTAAGTAACATATGACAAAGGACAGGGGTAAAAACAAAATTAAATATTGGTTCAATTTCTGGGTTCTCTGTGTAAGCAATGTTATGTCATCATAAAAAATAATTCAGTAAAATGTGTTGCTGTCCATCTACCTTGTTGTCTGGGCCCCTCCATTTAGGGTACTCTGATAGTTCTATAGGGTTATGGGCTTTGAAAGTGTTTACGTCTGCTTAGTTTGTTCTGTTGATTAAAAGCAAGGGTGGTCCCTCTTATAGACAGGGCATAAAGAACTAAGAGTTAAAACAGAAATTGCCTATTATTTTCCTGAATTAAGATGTATTATTCCATCACAGTTAGTGGTTGATAGGTCTAAAATATCAAACCATCCTTTTGGAACAATTTTCTTCATGACAAGAGCGGGACAAGATTTTCTGCTGGCATGTCAGGCACAAGCAGCAGCTTCGATATGACAACATGTTTTTATTTTGTATTACTACCTGTGTTTCTTCCAAGTCTTCTTCTTCTTCCTTTAAGGTGTTGAAAAAAAGATAGCAAGGGGTCATGTTAAGCCATGGTCCAAAAAACAGGTAGATAAGAGGAGGACCTCACATGTTAATGTGAAGATTAGTGTTTGGAAGGATAAGTTAAAAATGGAAAGAGCGTAATTCGAAAGAAGTGGCAATGATGCCAGGGACAAGGAAACGTATGGGTACTTGTGATACTGGTTTACTTAATGTCCTGATTTGACCATGGCGTGTTCACCATTTAAGATGATTCAAAAGTAAAACTACATATCATATAATGATATGTGACAGCACTATGCATCTGTACAGATGTTGGACTGTTCCTTCTTGGTAAAGTTTAGTGACTGCTTACTTGAAGTAAACAACCTCAAAACATATGTACTTTTTTTGGATCCCAAAACATTTGAATCCCATTCTGCCTCTTCTGACGTTGTCATATCCATTTTTAAGACGTTTTGGCAAAAAGCAAACAAAATTTACGACTTCTTGTAAAAATAAGACACATCCCCTATCACCCTTGAATCTCCATGCAAACATATCACAGTGTAAACATGTTCAAGTGATGCTCCTTTGGATCGAGGGAGAACCTAACTGTTCTTGAGGTCTTGAAACAAGTAAGAATGTTCTTAAAGACTCAGAAAATATCTAAATGGTTGTTATTCACTTAAAAACACAGCAATCAAGAAACAAATATTATGCTGCCACCTGTAATGTAATTCTTATCAGTACAAGTCAGACAGAAGGAAACATTTTCAAACTTGTGCATTGGACCGCATGACAAAACTGTGTCTTTGTGAAGAAACAGAAAACAAGTTCTCATATTCATACATACAGTCTTTGAATGCGACCAGATCATGCACAAAAATACCATAATGAATCACACCATGCTAAAAATGTATTATGACTCTACAATTTAAATCTACCTCTTGAACTTCAGCCTCTTCTTCTTCCTATGGATGATAAAATTAGAAGAGTAAGTGAAAGAATAATAAATAAAGGACTAAGTTGTTATTACAACATTACATATACACCAAAAAGTAAGTAAAATATTGTCATATTTATCATGCTATCGGTATTCAAAAAGCTGAAAGCTTGGTTTGCAACCACACACAAACCACAGGGACTACCTCACTGCCCTGTTCGTCTTGCTCCTGCAAGAGAAGTGGGCAAACCACAATATAGATGGAAGGGTAAAGAGGAAAAAGGCAAAGCAAAGCGTAGCAGTCAAGAATACATGTTTGTTTTTTTTACCAAGCAACTGTTTTTATATCTCAAAGCTTCAGAGTCCTTATCACACAGCATTTAGCACAGTAAGCATTTTCAGCAGGATTTTTTCTTTTAAGCTTCAGTGTGCTGCTTTCTTGAGTAGGAAAATACTGATTTGATAGTCAAAGATGCTGAATGATCTTAGACTGGGTCTTATTGAAGTCACCTGCAGCCCTGACCACAAAGCTTCTGGTGATGTGTAAGAAATTTGTATGAGCAAGTGTATAGGACTGGAGTCAGAGGGTGCCTGACATAATAAAGTCAAGGGTTTATTATGTATTTTGACAGGCAGCCTCAGTGTGAAAAAGCACTACCGAGAGGAGAGGTATGAAAAACCTTGTTGAAAGAGATTTTGAAAGTAAATCTAAATGTACTTAGAAATCAGTGGGAAAAAAAAAATTGAAGTACACATGTTTTCTCTTTTCCCCTGGACAATTACATTCCTATGTGTGACTGAAGATCGAACATTCATCATCAATGTATATGTGAGTCAATAGAAACGATGCACACTAAAAGCAAACCATTTTGGTAAGATCAACAGTGCTTTACTAAATCTTGCACTTTATTCTCACTCATCACTTGCGTTCACAGAGACACTAGTCTTCAAAATCTACTAAGTGAGAGAGAAACATTAAATGATTTTTCAAGTGGAAAAAAACAACAAAGAAAAATAGTAAAAAAATGAAATGAAAATGAATTTAGGGTGGTTGGGGCAAGTAAAAAAACCAAAACATTTGAATCTACCTCAAGCTGCCGTAGCTCTTCTTCCTCCTAGAGGGAATAACAAATAGCAGGTGAGCAGGCTGTGAGCGGAGAAAAATAGTGCCTTAAGCATGCACAAGGTGAAAACTTTGCAAAAAACAAAACATATAAACTATATGGATACTTGAGGTTGTCAGGAAGCAGCTACTGAACTGGGAAGAAATGAGGAACAGGATGTTAGCACAAAAAGACAAAAAATGTTAAATAAAGGAAGAAAAGTGATAGAGACAGGAGACAAAGAGGGAGAGAGGGATACTTTCTTGAAGGGAGCAAATAAAAGATGAGTGGGAAAGGTCGACCTTCACCCATCCCAACCCAATTTAAACACAGCTGCCAATGCTGATCTCTTCACCATCAAACCCACATATTTCTGATGGCCATTTGAAGAACCACAGAAAGAGACGATCAGCGATGCACAGTTACCTCTGACTGCAAATCCTCTTCCTCCTGGAGGGAGCAAACCCAGAAATGGACAAAAGATGGGCAAAGAAAGGATCAAATGCCATTAAGAGCACAAGGACCAAGATTAGGATATTCACCAGCAGAAGGATGTCTGAAACTGATTCATCTTAGTCAGTGGTTTGTAATCATTTTTCCTTAATGCCCCTCACCAGAACCCACCCCAAACACTCTGATCTTAGAAAAGCTGAGGACTCACATGGAAAACAAATAAAACATTACCAAAAAAAGGTAACATCAATTTCAATGTTTTGACGGAAAACTTGCTATGAACAAAAGACTTTGTATTAACTATCCAGTAAGTGTTTATAACGATTTAAGTTCAAATGTGCAAATCTAATATTGACAAGCCCAGAGCAAACAAAGCTCCCCCAGACCCCCCCCCCCCCCCACACACACACACACACACACACACACACGTATGATGCATAAAAGCAAACACATTTTTAGTCAAATCAACAATAATTACCAATATTTCCTCTTATATATTACTTCTCAGCCACGTGAGGCTGATAAATATCTGACATCACAAAATTCATTCTAACCCAGAGAGTGGCTAACGGGCTGAAAAGAAGATGCTAGTTTTGATGATGAACATAATCCGAGGACAAGGGTTTTAAGCATTCAAATTCTTATGCAAGGTTCAAAGGATGCAAAAAATATATAATAGTCAGGCCTGGCTCACTATACTTTTTAGAAAATAACACTTCCCCGTTAGTTAAAGGCCCTTAAGACCAACAGTGAACAAGGACAAAGAAGCCCAAGTCCATTTTACAATATATATATAATTTATTTTCTAATATTAATACCAATCCAGCTTTCAAATTAACTTGGCCACACTTATTGGTCAGACCACATATTCATTCACAATGACAAGAAAAATGGAAAGGGCCAACTTCAAATGTATTTGTATTTCACATATTTCATTTGAATGCAATTTGTCTTATACTTGCAAGGACCAATGGAAATGAAACATTTTTGATTCTATGAAACACCAGCCTTTCAGTTCCGCTGACACATATTGCAATATTTGACCTGTTAATATATATTTTAATTGAAACACATGGCCTTGATGCAGTTTGTGTACTGTGTTTTTTGATAAAAATTACCTGTCCTTCTTCTTCCTCTGCATGAGCCTGCTAACAGAAGAAATAAAATATTGTTAGACTTGTCATGTATTTGGAAAAATTCCCACACATACAACATACAGTACTTTACTTTTTTTTTAACTGAAACACATCGGCATCCACAGATCAGGCTTATTGACCAAGACAAAGTATGGTGTGCATGACACACCTCGATTAGGAAAGTTAATGGATATGCAGTGAAATGTGGGGTGGATCATCAAGAAAAGTGGCAGCAATTTCATCAGAGAAATGCAAAGGAATGTGGAGTTAAAAAATAAAAAGAAGAAACAAGCATAAATGAGGCCCCAACTTGTGCCGGGATGGCCTAAAGTGTGAAGTGTGCAAACACAAACAAACAAACAAACACAGTGAATAGCTTTAATTTGTGCCTTTTAATCCAGTTATAAAATACTAGGCACCATTAGCCTAGCGGTTTGTGCGCCCTGTGTGCAAATCCTGTGGTCTTTGAAGAGGACAGCTCAGGATCAGATCTTTCCCACATGTCATCCTCCATTCTCTCCTCGATTTTTGATGCTATTCATCATCCTATTCATAAAATAAGTAACACAATAGATGAGCTACAAAATTCTTTCAGGACTCTTGAAAATATTTACAGTATGTCCAAAGTACCGATTTAAATCATTAACAAAAAGAAATGCTGCTAATTTAAATTTAAAGCGAGCAAGCCAATACAACAAAACCCATATAATTAATTTTAATATAAGACCTGCCTCATACAGGGCAAATAGCCAAAAGTAAATATTTTGAGCCAGGGGTTGGCCAGGGCAATCCTAGATTGGCCATCCCCTGCCCAGTTTTACTCCCCTGTCCCTGAAACCCATTGAAAAGTTGCAGAAATACGATAGTTAGGGGTGAAATGTCCAAATGTGCTGGATAGATGGAGCAATGGAAGAGTTAACAGGAATGTAACGTTTTTGTTAATAAATACTGTAGACAGACTAATAGAAAGACGTGACAAGAAGATGCAGTATGAGGGTAACATGAACTTAAATAGGAGTCAAACCCTTAGTATGAGAGAAAAGAAAAACATTAAAGGGACAGTTTAGATGCTGAGGAGAGAAAAACAGAGCATTCCAGGAATGATTGGAAGGTGAAGGAAAAAAAATTCAATTCACAAACATCAAAAGAAAGAATAGAGAGGGAAAAAAACATGGGACTTTGGTTCTAGTTAGGAGGCAATTACTATATATTCTGTGACCTCGTCTGCTTCTTCCACTGTCTCCTCTTCGTCCATAGGGGTCTTGTCTCCTGCTGTTTCTTCTTTATCTGCAGTCTCTCCCTCTGTTATTTCCTCCTCCTCACCATCCTGAGCTTTCTCCTCCTCATCAGCTACCTGTTGCAGCGTCTCTTCCTCTCTGTGTGTATTTCCATTACGCTCCTCCACAGGAACCTCCTTTTTGTGAGGTGAAACAACAACTTTGGGTCAAAGCAAACGGATGATGTGATTCTAGAAACCTATTCATTTGTATTAATGGAACTGCTTCAACAGCCCTAGAACGGTTAGTTCATCATATCATAGAGGTGTGAAAAATTAGTGGCAAGGTGATTCTCAATCCTGGTAATAACTTGGAGAAAGACTGTAGTAAGAGTGAAAATGTAGACACTAGAATTTTAGTAATGTAAATAAAGCAAAAATAATGTCTTCTAAATTTAAGACATTCCATTCATTCTTAGGTAATTGATATATCCCATTTGGTATTACAAATATAAAGTTGCAATCAACAGCCAATTATCAAAGCGTTATACTGTAAGACTGGAAATAGAGCCTATCACTGTCAAAGGGTAAAATACTTAATTGAACTACTTTTTAATGTTTACCTCCCTTGTGGATTATGAACATGAAGCTTCACAACCCTGAGGCTGGCTGAACACAATAATGCAGAACTCAATAGCGTATACTTTGCTAAATGTCTTGTTCATGCAAAACACAAAAATATGAGTGAGTGTGATGAATGGGAAATGGCAGCCCAGAGAAGATTCAACAGGTGTGGACAGAAGAAAAATGGTTAAATTATATTGGAATGGAAAAGGTTATAGAGTGGCAACAAAAAGCAAACAATTAGGGGAAAATAAAAGTAACGACGGCATTACTATTAAGTCATCAAGGTTGCCCAATGTATTAGTTTCTTCAGCGTGGGTCCCATTCTCCACAATGTCCGCCTTGTCAGCCTTTTTTGCTTCCTGTATCAATGAAATGAAATAACAAAGACCAGGGTCTATACCTGCTCTTTTTCTGAAGTGTCTTGAGATAACACGTGTAATGAACTGACACTGTGATGATAAAAATGCATAAATGGATTGATATACCTGGCAAATGGATTAATTGATTGACTGATTTACTTGTTGGGCAATACTCACATAGCTCGTTATAGTCTTCTGACCACTCAAAGTGTTTTAACAGTACATGTTGCATTTATTACACTACATTCACACACTGATGGTATAAACAAATATCTAATTCATACACGTTCACATGCCAATTTTGGTTCAATTGGGAGGAAAGCAAATTGGGGTTCCGTGTCTTGCCCATGTGTCTTGACACTTGCTGGGGTGGAAGCCAACAACAGCTTTAACCACAGCTGCTCTGTGTGTATTATAAAGACTTAGGGTTTCAAATGAACCTTTTGTCAGTATGTCCTTGAATTTTAGTTACAATCACTCTTAATGTTGTCCAAACAAAAATGCTGTCTATTAAAACCTATTAAATAGTCGAAATAAATGTATTTTATAGATTTGGGAGACTGTGTTTTAAACCACCTTAATTCTTAATTGATTGTGTTTTAAATTTTCCTCAGCATTCACCATGGTGTACGGTGTCAGAACTTCAGACTACACACAAAAATACCTTCAGTCTTATTTGGCACAGATGTTCAAACATTGGCTTACTACTTTTGAAAGCATCAAAGTATGATGCAATCAACATGTGATTGTAAAGGGTGTTGCTTAAACCCAATACAATTTTTTTTTTTAAAACAGTATCCCATTATGACTAGGAAAAACATAACAAATGGGTGCTGACTGAGGGCTTTAACATGCATGAATAGTATAGTAGATAAGAAATATAGCATGATGATACCAAAGTATTGCAATAGAATATTGCTTTCAGTTTTGCACTGATTAATTGACACAGACTTCTTATATCATCATACAGTAATAATATATCATTATACTGATGTATGACATGCAAAAGATTTATTTCAAGCCTTTGGATATACAAAAAGGATAACATGGTAGTGTGTATTTACAAAAGGTTTTATAATCATCGTTTTACTTAACTGATAATCAAAGTAGTTATAGTGATACATCTTGTTTTCTTCTCATCACTGTTACATACTGATAATGCAGTCAATAGGAGACATATTTGTATGGCTCAGTGCATTTAAACCTTTTAAAGTCTTATAGAATGCTTATAATAACCTTTTAAAGGTTAGCATTGTATTATTACATCAGCCCTAAATATTCACAAGCTTTGTTTTCTACATTTTACATTCTAAAGTTATATTTGGCAGATATCTATTTCTAGCCCATTAAAGGGCTTTAAATCAAGTGTGTTCAGCTCAGGTTTAATGATTCTGCTGTGATATTTGCCCAATTTTCTGTAGCAGGTGTTGTATTAGTGTTATTGTTCAAAAAATTCAACTCCATAAGAAATATTTTAATACAACACATTTCATAGAGGAACAGAGGTATGATGTATTTTGATTCTGTCTAAAACAAATACTCGGGCATATTGGCGGATAACAAATAGGACTATCTCATCTTAGGGTTTTTAATAGGGAGGAGAGAAAAAACAGGAAACGGTCTAACCTTTGACCCAGGAGGAGGGGGCAGTCCCAAAAAGGTATAAACTGAGTTGTCCTCCTTGGCATCAAAGAATGTGTCATAGTCCTGGAACAAAGTGAGATGAACCATTATTTTATCTCGGGCTAGTCAATTGCAGATAATAATGAGTGATTTCTTGTGTTTTTTATTTGTATTTACCCCACAGTAGCTCTCTTCATTAAAGATTTGAGGGGGTAGGGGGATGCCGTTTGTAGGCTTTCTATCCTCTGGGACATTCTGCCTCATCCACATGCGATTGTCCTCATTGCAGGCAATGTCCAGCTGAGTGTAGTCCACTTTAAGAGCCTCCAAAAAGCCTACAACATCTTGCTGTTTTTTTTTAATCTGGAAAGAAGAAAATATGTCAGTAAACAAATACACTAAAAAAACTGTTGTTTATATTTTTCTGGTGGAATTTCTATTAACCTTTGTTGTTGGGTGTTCATGTTTTTGTTACTCAGCCTATGTTTCTGGGTCTAGTAAACCCACTGCATTATTAGGCTCATATATCAATACAGCCATAACAATTTATGTAAAATAACAGAGATTCACTTTAACCCAGTTACAATCAATATAGATAGCCCATATGGTTAGTAATGTGTCCTTTACTCCTGTCAAATTCATGACTAAAAGTGCAACGTGGTTGACTTCTCCTGAGGCTGGCTGTTTTTTTTTAGCTAACTTCAAAAGCTTTTCTCTCTTCAAAAACCATTTCTGAGGAACCCCAGAGCTGAGACTCTTTTCACCATGTGCATTGAAGAGTAATATGTCTGCACCATTTAAATTCAAGGCTGGTACATTAGACTCACCTCTGATCCTGAGGTCTTGTCCAATAACATAAAAATCAAGTAATTGTCAACTATTTGATCTCATGTGAAGCCATAAGTCTGTTAGATTGTGGAGTATGGAGTTATTTTTTTATTTGTAGTTGGTCAAAACAAACAAAGTGTTAATCATAAAAAAATCTGGTAAACTCACAATGAGAATGGAGTTTATTTTCAGCAGTTATCAATCTATCTAAAGATAGATTAAGAGTTTAAATACAAGGCCTGGTTTAAGATTTTAACTAGTAGATTCTGCCAATTGTTGATGTAATTGCTGAATACAGTAGGTACAGACTTGCCTTTATCTAAGAATACATCTTGTTATATAGACAAATGTGGAATAGGCTATATATGCAAATAGGTCCTTCAGCAATTTTCTGCTAAGAGTTACCACTGCTGACCAACTGGACCCCCATGGACTGGTTCAAACTACTTGGCCAACAGTTGATCAGGAGAATTTATTCAACCCTCCGGGTGGAATCACCGAAGCCAGATAAAGAAACATAAAGAAAACGCCTCCAATCACAGTATGGAGGTGCAGAAGAGAGCATGAAGCCTACTTGAATAGCATTAGTAATACCTTTTCTATATAGCTGTGTAGGCTAGTCTATCACCAAGACGTGTGAGATAAAATAAACGCTACCTCAGCACAGCAAAAGTATCATCTCAGCGTAGATCGAGTCATAAAACGTGCACATATTGCTTGGGTTTGCAATTGAAAGACAAATTAGGCTATAAGTGAGTGTGAGAAAGTTCTGTCGGTAAAAAACATAGTAGACCACAACAAGGAATATTCATTCTTATAGAAAGACAGTCGCTGGGGGTGATTGCTTACCGCAGTGGATCCTGATGAAGAGGCGAGAAATACTTTGATAACCATTTTGTTACTTTATTCGTTGAGGACTATATGCTACAAGTGGGCTCTTAAAGGAGCAGACTGCCTGCTCTATTATTAGTGCGCACTCGGGACGAAGACATAGCACTGAGGTGACTCTCTCTCAACACACACACACACACACACACACACACACACACACACACACACACACACACACACACACACGGGGGGCTATTTTTGTCCAGGCACCACTGGTACGGGATTGGTGGGTTGCCTCAGGGAAGCAAAACTTCATTGACTGATTGGTAACTTCAGCTGTCTGTCCGCGCAAGGGACAGCTAAGTAAGCTTCCAGACCCTTGCTGAGTGCATATATGGACAGAAATAGTACTGACTAGTAACATGGGCTGCAAGTCTTTTGTTTCAAATCGCAAAAACTCAGACCTGAACTCCAGAAAGCTTAAAACCACTGATTTGCAATCTGTAGCCTACAAGGTTTCGTTTCATTATCTGTACCTGGAATCCCGCTAATGTCCGAATATTTAATTAGGGATACAAATATTAGTTTACTGTCATGGTACAGGATGTACACTGCAAAATTTCTAAGATCAATTTCCAGTTTACAACAAAATGTTAACTGCCTCTCCCTTCAAGCCCAACTGTTATTTTCATACTACTCTTTGATCCATGCAGTGTATAAAATGTTTATTTATTGATGTTTCTTCTCAACTTTTAGCAGAGTTAACATAAATGTTACAGTTCATTTTATATTGAAATTTGCTCACCAAAAATAGAGTTTACAATACAGTACGGACAAGCGCTATTGTTCTTACAGCATGTGTTTTAATCAACAGCAACCTCAAGAGTTGACAATTTAAGCCAATGTGAAAGTGCAAAATCCTGTAGTTCACCAAGGGTGCTCCTGTTGCTGGCTTTCGGGGCTCCTACAGGAGCACCAACACCCATAAAAATGCTGATTTTTTTTTTACAGACATGTTTACAGCCTGGTACAAAAAAAGTATTGCTTTTAAATAGTTATTGTCACAGTTATTACTCACAGGAACACACTGTAAGGGGGTGAAGTTTTTTCATAATGCATGTTTTTTTATTTTTTAAGAATATGTTTCCACAGTTAGGAAGACCTGCCTACAGCATTGTGATTTTAAGGCCCAATAAAGCCAAAAAGTTATGTCAGTGCATTGAGATTCTCGCGAAGATGATTCTTTGTGCCAACTGAGGTATCTGGGAGAGATTTTCTAAAGTGAGAGTAAAGGGAAGAGCAGAATAATGAGAAGCCATTCTCTCCCGTCACAACTGGACAAAAGTACATCTTATTTAGTCTTGTAAATATTAGTCTCTAATTACTTGTTTTTAGTTAATTGTTAATATTCAATGTTGTACAGAGAGAGCAGTCGACCAAAGTTAAACTCCTTGTGTGTTAAAGATACCTGGCCAATAAAGCTGATTCTGATTTTTACACTTACGCAAAGAGAAAGCAGACAGTACATTTGATATTAGTCCCATGATCTATTAACTTTTTAATTTTTTTATTGTATTTTACATTTTTACTTCAATACATCTGCATGACTTGTTTTTGTTTCTGAATTATTAACTGAGAATATAACAAAAACACATTCATTTCAATGTCTTCTCCCCCCTCAACAACCCCCACATTGTTGTAAGATATTATTCATTTAAATCCTTAACACAATAAATGTTAAGTACAAACATAACCCCCAAGCAAAACAAAGTTGCAATATAAAATAGCATATGCCAAAATGCACTGCATTTAAAAACACATTTTAACTGAAGCTGTTCACAAAAACAGACAAGACAGAAAACCATTCCTCTCTTTCACAAAATGTTGAGCAAAAAGTTCCAAATCCACCAGATGTAATTCAGTCTCTAACTGAACGCATGAAGACCCAGTGTAACCACTTTGTTGCAAACCACCAACCAGCATGTTATTCCCACTCCACCTGAAAGAAAGAATACATGTCAGTGAATCAATGAACAGCCAAAACTTTTTCATAACTTTCAGTAAAGGACAGACCACATAGCGAGATCAAAGGGCAACCCAGGTCTGTTTAGCTTAATGCCAGAGTTTCAGTGTGACAAAGCTTTTCAAGTCCCCAGGAAATTTTTTTTTAGAAAGCAGCGAATTTTCCTATTGTGAAGTATTTACAACTGAAAAAGGAGGGGATAGAAACAATCACAAGATAAAAGGCAGGACATAATGTCGCTTCTCATTATTTTAATCTGAGAAAATCAGACTGCCGCTGGTCGTTTGTTTTGGTGCTGAAGAAGAATCAAAAAACGAAACACTCCCTTTTATGAGTGCACACCAATATTTACAGTTTATGGTGCACTGCCCACACATTGTAGCAAAAAGGCGGAGATAAAAGATTATGTTCATAGCCATCTTCAAAGTACCCAATACCTCCAATTAGAGCTTTTAGCTTCTCTGAGCCAGATTACTAAAAGACAGCCTGGGTATGTTGAACTCTCTTCGTGATGTTATGAAAATGAAACTTTACAAAACATTTTTTTTACCAAAAAAAACACTTAGACTGTATTCTACTTGAAGAACTCTGTTACAGTCCGAAATTAACTTTTTGAAAAAATTAACCAGCCAAACATATTTTTCACCAGCAGAAACAACAAATTGTGTTTTTGTGTGTCATACACATCTGTTACATTACATTTAAATGAGAAGGCATTATGTTCTGTTAAATCAATCACACATTTAAGTCTTAATCTACCCAGATTTGGCGCTTGCCTGGTGTTAATTCCGGACCCTGATTACAGGTATGTTTTTATGCAGGCGTTGCTTTAATATTTTCATCTGGTAAATATGAAACAAAGATTAATTACCAGCCACTCCTGTTGGAAAGGCCACAAGGCGCTCCACAGGGGCAATCCATCTACTTGGGACCACCGTAACTGGATCAGAGTAATACTTCCATATCAAAGAGATCATCAGAGCAGCCTGGAAAATATACATGTGATATAAAATGTGGCATTTTTATTCTTAAGCAATATTTCTTTTATCTGTTATTTATTAAAGTGTAATAACAATGTTCAGACATAGCATTAACTGGAAGTTTTGTAACAAAGAAATGGATTACACTTGTACTAAAACAGTTCTCTGTCTGACAATCACAATCAAATCTACAACTGTGTATTGTGCTTTTATCTCTACACATACCTGAAGTATATAAAAGGCTATGTTCACAATCCATTTCATCTTGGCTTGCTGTGCTGTTCTTGATTTTACTGTAGAAGTGAGGAAACACAGAATTGTCAGACTTATGATGTTATATAGTATTACATATTTCTTAAGTACAACAGATTAAATACAGTCATAGGTGTTAGATGCCATTTCAGGGAATTACATCGTTGCAACTATTCTTTCGGAATCAGCTGATAAGCCATTCCTCACACTCTACAAACATGTTGTCGGTCTGATGCGCTCTCTTCTGAAGGCAAAGATCTGTACACTTTCTTGGACATAAGTCACCATCGTGTATCCTGCATGCCCTTAAGAAGGCTTTATAATCAGCTGGTTTTGGTAACAGATGTGCTATTTCATGGCCGTAGTAGTGGGAGTGGTAAACAAAGTCAAAACTGTTACATTTCAATATGTACATATTCTTGATTGTACACTCATTAATTTAAGCGGTCTGTTTTTTTTTTACTGAATATAGTATTTATACGTCATGCATTTAGTTAAGAGTTAAAACATTTTCTGAGAAAGCAGGTCCTTTATTATTTGTTTGTATGCATGGTCTGAGGAAATTCTAACTTTGTTCACAAAGTAAGAATAAACACATGTAAGAAAATATTGACTAATCTCAGATTTTTGTGGCAAACATTTGTACAAATGGTTTATGAACAGAACTGTGTATAAGCACTGTTTGTAAATGAGGCCCATTGTCTTTCCCATCAGTCACAATCCCTGGTCTGTCTCTTACCATGGGTTTTCAGCTTGTCTGTCATCTTGTTGATTTTGCGTTCCAATCTGGCATATCGAGCAAACTCATCCATCATGCTAATTGATGACTGCTCCTTCTTCATCTCTTGAATTTCAATCCTCATCTCACTCTCCTGCTCAGCATCTTTCTGCATCATTTTAGACAGCTTGAAAAAAGAAAATACATTTACTATTGAATCAAAGAGCTCAACTGCATTCAACATTTTCACCTGACAGATGTCATGTTTGGAAAGGGAAGCTCAAACATTTGCTTTTTAAGACGTACATATTGTTCAGTAAGTAAGTTAAATGTGGGATATATGAATGGTTGTTTTGTCACTTCCAAATTGATTAGCAGCCGTAAAACATTTAATGATGAAAATTTTGAGACACATTTGTACAACTTTCAAACACAAAGTAAAACAGTTTTATAACCAAATACCCAAAAGCAACAGCTGATATCAGCGTTGATCTTCTCCCCAGGTAACATTATGAAAAGGAGGAGGTAAATCCGCATTACTATCCCACCACAACACTTTCTAATTTATGTAATTTACTTATTGCCACTCCTTTGCTAACAGTAAGGGGTGTTTTAATGTTAACTTTAGCTGAATGTTTAAGGTTTAATGTTATCAAAGGTACTGTTCAACATGAAATATGGACCGATATTCCTCAGTATCCATGTGCATTGTTTTTCGTAGCGTATCGATGAGAAAGTGATGAAATGACAATGTTTTTTCAGATCCTACCCTGCCATAAAGCAGGAGAAGACATTATAACAACACCGTGTGTGTTCCACACTCTCACGTCGAGAGTGACTGGTAAAATTGCGGTTACATTTGTTGATGCAAATGCTAAGTCAAACAACTCTTATTTGAGGACATCTCTCAACCAAACATTTAAATAATAGATTATGGTTTTGGTAAGTTTAAGCAGAAACGCTACGTTACATATCTGCATTTAGAGGTAGTTTGTTCCCTACGTGTTAATAACCGTGCAGCACAAACCTATTTCCCTGTGTAAAGGTACAAACTCGTCGGACCCCCACCCACTGCCTTTAGCTGAACAGCTACGTTGTTTCAAGCTATTCAGCTAGCTACCCTCCGAAACAATAAACTAGTCCTCAGACAAGACGACAACAATGAAACTAAAAGCGGGACCCTTTGCTATATACAACGTGACTCTACTTACGAATGACGATATCGTCGGAAGAAGTGTTTTCATTAAATTGCAAAGAAAGACTGATCCCAGAACGAGGAACCACGCATAGCCAGTCGCCATGTTTGTTCATCATCCGTTGAAGCTAACAGTGCAGTTGCATAGCAGCTAGAGTACAAGCGCACTTCACTGAGATGACCATGGGTTACTACTGGCAACAAGGACAGACACAACACGCCAACCCTACAATGTAAAGAAAGACATGAAGTCTAATGTGTTGTGGTAGAAAATATTAAACATTGTCCAAGGGCAGTGCATTTACAAAACACATGACAATTTCCACTCAATTTTAAGGGAAATTGTCCGTAACTGAGCAACGTGTAACCTATTTTTTTTCTGTAATTGAATACAATGTTTGATAGGTAACAGGATAATCAAATGTCCAAGAGGTGTTTTCTGTGCTTAGTTTTTTTAAATGTTCGCTTGAATGAATGTTCACCACAACTTCAATTTATTCGGACAGCTTATTGCCGTCAAGAGACATTATAGTTTCACAGAAGGAAATTATTTGTCAGATATTAAGCACTGATTATTGCCTCAAACCTAAAATGAACTTAGTTATCTAATTCTTCTTCGTTCTAAGCGCTAATATAAAAACTCTAAGAATAAAATGCAGAAACTTCCAACCCCCAAAAGTCTAAGATAGTAAAATGTCCATTTAATTTGATAAATATGCAGGATCTGATAATAAAGTGTGGACACTCTTTATCAGTATCAGAAAATAATTATTGCTCAACTGAAATTATTTATTTATTTATTTTTGTCTCTTTGTGGCCTGTTTTCCAGAGGCAGTTGTTTGTGTTGATCAACTTTTGGATCATCTTTCAAATTTGGAAATCTTTTAAATTCCCAAAGAAATAATTACTCGAAAGTGCTACAAATTTGGAGACTATATGCAAATTATTTTTTTTAGACAAAATCACTCAATCATAAACAAAAAAATGATAATTAAAGCCCTCTACGCTCAGGTAAGTAGAACAAAGAATTATGCAATAAATAAGTAACCGCCCTTTCCTTAGGGAGGGGTTGTCCGAAATAGATATAAAAATATGAAATCTAGAGATATCTTGTAAAACTGAGAAGTTTTATCTTCTGTACTGTGTGCAATTAAACATTTGAATAAACACAATTTTACAAATAAAATGTTGATATTACATATTTGGATATACATGTTAGGTCAAATAATAGACGTTATCATCACGCAGACTCCACGTTTGTGTCTTTGTTGAAGGAGCTCCTCCCCGCCCCCCCTTTCCTGTGTTACGCCGCTGTGGCGGAAGTAACTAGTATCGCTTAGGCCTCATCCTTCCAATGGCGACTGCAAACAGGCTGAATAGAAAGCGGGAGCAACTCGGAGAGGCGCATAGCGTTGTAATCTAATTCAGTAAAGCATATCATTTGTCCTTAGTTTTAAAGTAAGACTTACATTTGTTTAATCTCTCAATATCCCGGTCGATTCAATGGCCAAAAATCGGAACATTTCGCTCCTTGAGTCGGGTAAGCCGCAAAAGTAAACATATTTGAAAGCTTAATATACATCATATAATTAGTCCTAATTGGTATACTAACTGATTTTTGCGGCTTTTCGCCCCAATGTTTATTTTCAGAGCTCTATTACTTGATTACTCGTTTTTTGACAACGGGTCCATGTCGTAAAGCAGCTGAGGTAAGCTGTGTGCTTTAACGGAGAGTATTTTAAAACAGTCTTCTAGCTTGGTAATAATATATCTATAGAGCCAATCTAATACAAAGTGACTCTTTTCCTCCACTGAAGGTCCTGGCGAGTGAACTAGAGGAATATCAGGTGTGTATCGCCGTTCACTGTGCTACTTGTAAACTGCTAGCTGCTAACAGTCGGTCTTGACTTAGACCGGGAATACAACTTGTCTCAAATCACTCGAGTTTTTAATACTACTGCATGTCTTCACTCGTTTGCCATCGACAGTTTTTCATGATATCTATGTATACAAACGCTTTGTGTGCAACTCCGTTTCACCAAACTGTGTTGTACAGCTCCTGCCCGGGAGATTGGACTGGCTGGGAAATGAGCACCCGAGAACATATGAAGATATGGTACGATTAAACTTTACATCTTAAGTGTAATGTCAACTCTTGTTTTTATCCAGTGACAGTGGAATAATGTGCATGCTGTGGGTTTGTTTACGTCCTTTGTTCTTTTTGTTTCGTAACGACTTAAACAATGCTTTGAGATGGGATCATCCGCAAGATTAACACTCCAGCCCCATGTCTTAATTTTACTCAAAGTTGTGTTATGGTCACTGTTAAGACAATATTGTTACGTACGTTTTCATGTTATTAAGCCCCGACTGTTGTATTGCAGCAAGGGTGGGTTTATCTACATTTACCTACGTCCACATCTATTGGCCAACCAGAGACTGAAATGCGCTGTCTCTGCGCTATTTTGCATGTGACACGTGCTGTGATTGGACAAAGTTAAAAGGAAAACGAGATGTCCCGCCTTTCAGGATAGGAGGAGTTGAGAAGCACATGAAACACAAAATATTCAGTGTCACTATTATTTGACATCAGTTAAAGCAAATTGCACCCAGGGTTCGAAAGACTTTTGATATATATGCCATAAAACAAAATGTCAATCCCCTTTATAATATAAATCTATACTTTATTAATCCAGCAAGGGGAAGTTCAGGGTACACTCTGTCTAATAAGAATAAACACAAACGTAGGTCAAAATACGCATGCATGCTCAAACAGGATCCTATGGATGTGCATTAATGGAGAAGTCTCAGTGATTCTTCTTCTGTGGGAAGCCACAGCGAGATTCAGAGCAGTTTTGGGCTTCAGTGTTTTGCTCATGGGCACCTCAACAGTGCTCAGGAAGTGGACTGGTACCTCTCCAGCTACCAGGCCAATTTCCAGACTTGGTACGTGCCGGACTTGAACCGGCAGCCATTTTGGTTCCCAACCCAAATCCCTACAGACGGGTTGTGTGAGCATGTCTTAATCAAGCAATAGGCATGAAGAATGTGGTGGTTTCATGGCTGTGAAGTTTAGTACCTGAAATCAACTTTAACTGTTTTAGTTTTGTACTGTATTTGAGAAAACTTTTGGAAGTAAAATAACTTCACCAGCTTAGATATCCATTTTCAGTCTTGAGTCAGATGGAATGCTATTCCAAATTTAATTGACAGGACTAAAAAAAATCAAATTATTTGTAGTCTAATAAAACATTTGTTTCCTCAATGATCGATTCATTGACTAATTAAATTAGTCAGTGATAATTATGTAAAATATCAGAACATCAAAGTATGAAATAAACAACCACCACATTCAACAGTTTTTTTTAAGTGTTAAAAAAGAAGAGCAGCAAATCCTTATAGTTAAGAATGTAGGTTGAAGACATCAATGTCACAACTTTGCTAAGCTGATCAAACTCTTTTTTTTTTTATCTATCAGGTTGCAGCCACCAGACATATTGCACCAGATCATTTGCTACAAATGTGTAAGCAGATTGGACCAATCCTTGATAAAGAAGTGCCATCATGTGTCCCAGGTGTGCATTCTCTCCTTGGGTCAGGAAAACAGTCAATGCTTCGGACAGCAAAAGGTGTGTGGGAATGTAAGCTTTCCTCTCTAAAAAATAAACAAACATGCCTCCTTCACTGAAAAAAAAACATTGTTTAAATATATTCATTCTTTGTTTGCTCACCAGAATTTCAACTATGCTTCAGCTGCTTTTCAGCCAAATCTTCTGTAATTTTTTCTTTTTCAGACTGCGTTAGCGTAAGGTTAAGAGCTTCGTCATTCGCAGCCCTTCACCGGGGCAGACCGCCAGAGAAGCCTTTTAACCATAAAAAACCTCCCCATCTTGGTATGTTTGGTTTAAAATAATAGTATTCTCCTGTTACGTGTTGTAAAGAATGAATCATGATCAATAGTTGTCACATGTGCTTGTCATGATATTGCTTTGCATCACCAAATGTGGCATGCATTAATTTCAGAAGCCGATGTGTCTTTGTGATGCTACAGCATTTTAATGCTGGCAAGCTAAAGTACCTAACTACGGATTTAGAGAAGAGTTTCTTTTAAAGTAAAGAGGAAGTCATATGTTGGACAAACAGATTGGTTTTTCATGGTCAAATGTGAATGAAAATGTTGGCTCTATGCCTTGCTCTGTCTCTGGGAAAGATCAGTGACATACATGCATGTTCAATGACAGTTCCAGAGGAGAAACCTCGAGCAACAATTAAAATGCATCCAATCACATTGCACATTCGAGAAAAGGCACACTAGGAAATTCTGAGAGATAGTGAAAAAAACACCTATTGGAAACATTGCTCATTTGTAATTTGAAACATTGTTTGGAGCCATGATTTTTATAGTTGTTGCATTTCTAGTTGCTGCAGAATTCTGAATGACTGACAGTGTAAACACTGCACACTTTGTAATTCACTTTTAGTTGTTCCCTTTGAGTTCAAGATTATCCGGTTTTGATGCTGTTATTGTCTACATATCATTTTTTGATTGAGGATGATTTGTGTCCATAAAGTTTATGTCCAAGTTAATGTCTAATAGCATTAAACTAAACTACTATTATTACTACTACTATTAGACTTATAAAGAAGATGTACAAGGACAAACTTTAATAAAACCTAAGTGTGTAGTTGCTGCTGCTGTGGATAAGGTTATGAAGTTTATAAGAAGACACTCGCACACACTTGCATGCTCTGTTATGAGAAGCATAACAAATAACAGATGTATTTTATCTGATGCCCAGTGTTGCTTCAGTCCTTTAAATTTGTCTCTTAATTTGAATGATTTTCATTTTATCATCAACAGTGATGGTCCATCGAGGGAGAGAGCTGACAGGAGTGCAACGTGCCAGCTCCATCAACCCTGTCAGCAACTATGAGCGCATGCGGCTGCACAGGCGCATTCTGGGGCATCTCTCTGCAGTATACTGTATTGCATTTGATCGCACCGGTCTCAGGATCTTCACAGTAAGATAAAACTGTTTTTTGCTGTGTAAGATATCTTGGGCCACAGACAAGTCTTGTAACTAAAATAACTCAAGTTGTTTCCTTTTTCAGGGCTCAGATGACTGTTTGGTGAAGATTTGGTCTTCTTTTGATGGAAGGCTTCATTCAACACTGCGAGGACACTCTGCAGAGATCACAGACTTGGCTGTTAATTGCGAAAACACATTGATTGCAGCCGGAAGCTGTGACAAGACCATCCGTGTATGGTGCCTTCGTACTTGTGCTCCTGTGGCTGTGCTGCAGGGGCACAGTGGATCTATTACCTCCTTACAGGTAACACAATCTTTATATGATTTGAAAAATTGACTTTACTATTGTTTTCCTTAAAAAAAAGACAGAATTGAGCCGGTTTCTTTCTTTCTTTCTTTTTTTTCAATTTTATTTTGAGAGGAAAGTTGTTAGAATAGGAAATTGGGGGGAATGCCGTGCAGGAAAGGAACTGCGGCGTCCGACTTAACCATTTGTTCTACGAGTTTGGGTCTTCAAAAGATGTTACAAAGTCTTAAATTTGTATTCAGGAAGTGCGCAGCAACCTTGGCGTTAATCCTGGTACTGTAAATTCAACATTTCCAACAGAATAACGAGATACCTGGGAGGTGGAGTATGCACAGTGGGGGGATGTGCCGGGCATTGACATACACTACTCACAATAAGTTAGGGATATTGTTATTTACATGAGTGCTTTTCCTATTTGGTCTGAATTTTAGTTTAATAAGTAATAGTTCCCTTTGATATTACTATTAATGAATGAGGAGAAGCACCCTTTTCATTAATGCAAAATTTATTACCCCAACAATTTAGACAATAACAAAGAAGGCCCCAAATAACCAAAATTAACAGTCAGTCGCAGTTGTTTCCGCCATTTGCCGCAATGACAGCTTGACAGTGACGTCGCATGCTCCTAACTAGCCTCATGATGTTCTGAGGCAATGTGTTCCACTTCTCCACAAGCGCTACATGTAGTTCTACCAGGTCACGTGGGGGTGGGGTACGAGCATGCAGTCGCTGCTTCAGCTGGTCCCAGACGTGCTGTATGGGCTTCAGGTCTGGGGACATTGCTGGCCATACCATATGAGATTTAAAACAGAAAAAATGACCGGTGACACTGACCTGTGTCACGCTCAAAAGCCTGTATCTCCTGAACATGGTGGTTGTATAAACCGGAATTTTTTGACCTGAAATGGCGTTTAAGTTTAAATTAGCTTGGGCCAAATAAGACGTTTTCTGTCAAATTGTCTCTGCATTAGAGTCCATCAAAGTTGGCCTTGGACTGAAAAATGCAAAAAATGCCTCATGTTTATTCATCTATTTGACCATCACTCCAACTTTCGATCAACAAAAAAACCTGCTTGATTTCCCCATTTTTGGCCACTATTACCCCTCACTTGTCGTAAACAGGCCTGCAGCTGTGTGGCAGTAGCATAATGTTGTCTGAGAGCATAGGTCCTTAGGTACTGGTCACCCCTGCGGTCCATCACTTGTGGTGCTTCACTCCTTGCTCTGTCATGAACACTGCCAGTAGTTCTGTGTCTTGCTGCAAGTCTGCTGATGACACTTTAAGACACACCAAGTTCATGAGCAACATCTAACTGCCTGCTACCGACCTGAAGGCGCGCTGTGGCCAGGTGGCGCTGCTCGTCCGCTAAGTGATGTTTTGCGTTCATGGCTGCTTTTCCCTGGAAAGTTTGAGTTTTGCACGGGGCTGAGAGCGAGCAGGGGAGAGAGAGAGAGAGAGAGCGAGCAAGTGTGAGAGAGTGCAGGTGTGCACACTCTCTCTCTCCCGCTCGCTCTCTTGTGCACGAACCAATTTTATGAATAGATGAAACATTTAATAAAAACAGAAATATACCCGCCAAAAATGTACATGGGTGGCCCAACCAGGTGTTGTCTGATGTGTGGGGAAACACTGATGTTTTCAGCAAGTTTTGTTAATTTTGTTTAATTTAGTCTTCAATGTATAATACATGTCTTAATTTTATTTAGTTACTCAGTTTCTTGATCAGTGAACATCTTTTGTACTTTTTTTTTTTTTAGTTCTCACCTTTTGCTAAGGGCTCAAAACGGTTTATGCTGTCCACTGGAACTGATGCTACAGTCTGCTTCTGGCAGTGGGACGTCAACAACATCAACTTTACGTGAGTGCTGCTTTTAACGAACATTAAATATAAAAAGTACCCGTAGAGGATAACATGATTACATATTTATTTGAAGTGGATTACTAGAATGAATATAGTATTTGAACAAAACATAGTTTGTTTTGTGTTTGAATTGAAGGACATTTTAAGGCAAACATGATGATTTCTTATTGCTAATATGGCTACTTTATACATTATACATACAGCTCCTTTTTAAATAGCTGTACTTACAAGCAATGTAGTTGTTAGCAAGGAACCTGTTTCAAGTATGCAGAGGAACCTATCAAACATGAATGTAAACCTGGCCTCTAACTTGAATACTTTCTCTTGCATCTAAAATTGAACTTCTGGTTGTTGTTTTTTAATTGAACTTAAAACGTTTTGTTAAAAGATGGTTTGACTGGGTAAGGAAAGACTGTTAAATGTTATACAGTTTGCTGAGAAGTGAATGTGCAGGTAAATGTAGGTTTTGAAAAAAGGTGAAACAGGATTTTGATACATGTGGTCTTTCATTAACCTCTTTATCTCTGTTTTTCTTGAAGTGATCGACCCCACAAATTTACAGAGAGACCGAGGCCAGGAGTTCAGACTGTGTGCTCGTCTTTCAGTCCAGGTAATAAGTTATTAAGGTAGACTGTTATATTTATACTTGTGCTTTTCCATGGAATGAAGCTGAATGAATCGATCAACTAGTGGTCATAAAATAATAAAAGTTATGTCCTAAATTTTGTTTTTCAGGTGGGATTTTCTTAGCAACAGGAAGTACTGATGATGTCATAAGAATTTATTACTTGGGCGGTGGGAGCCCAGAAAAGGTATCAGAGCTTCATGAGCACACGGTGAGAGCATTCTCCAATTCCAAACATTTTTCCTACAGAAACAACAACTAGTGTTAGATATGACTAAATATTAAGCAAATATTGATTATGATCAATATTGCTGTCTATTTAGGACAAAGTGGATAGCATCCAATTCTGTCACTCAGGGGAAAGGTAAAGTGCCGTCAATCTATCTACTGTCATAAGTATTTATACAGACTTAAATATTACAACTCATAACGTGTTAGTTGCTCTCTTAGGTTTGTGAGTGGAAGTCGAGATGGAACTGCACGGATCTGGAAGCTCCATCAGCGGCAGCAGTGGAGGTCCCTCTTGCTCAACATGTCTGCCACTCTTCCAGGGTAAGGAACCCTTTGCTAAAACTCAGTAGTGTGGATTTGGCCACGCTTTCTTCAAGTTCAAACTTGGAATTACTCTTAAAACTCAAGAAGTTTCTATAATTGTCTGAACTGGCCACAGTCATTTGAAATTCTCACAACACCACTAAAGTAAAAAAAAAATTTCTAAGGTTTATTTCAACTGCATTTGTTCATGTATTAAATTTTACGTGTTAAGATAGCATCACATGCGGCGACTTCGTGAATTCTTCATTTTTATTTTGGCTTGCATGTTGACAGGCCAGTGCTTTCACATAACTAGCATGAGCAACATGTGACAGGTGTGACATGCACAAAATGCAAGAATAAAAGTCTGACCAAACAACAAGCTGCACACAGTTTTCGCCCCAAATTGTCATTTCTAGTATATAATATGTACAGGACCACTTTGATCTTATTTCACCAAATATTAGTTTCATTTGTAGTATATGTCAGGAAGAAATAGATAGAGTGTGCTTTTAAAGTTAAAAGGCCAGTCTGGTAAGAAACTTCACTGGTTTGTACAGATCTCTTGTGTCATGAAAGTGGCAAGGCAACAGAGCAGGTCCCCTGCTAACATTGTTTTTTGAACTATGTAGTCATAAAACACTTAGGCTATAAATAAACAATGATCTTCTAAAAAGCTTTGCCTTCGCTAACATTCCAATCCAATTCATCCAAACATTATGTCAAGCCTTCTGTTTGGAGATTGGTTTGATCTCAGAAGGAAACACTGAATTTAGATACTTGCCAAGTTCTGTTTCATGGGGACTTTCACAGACGATATATCTCATGCGATCCATCTTTCTCCCCCGTTTTTTGTCTTCCACTCTCTGTCTCAACCTCTATTTTTACTGATTTTGTTTTTTCTGATATACCCAGCCCCTGACAAGACTCTGAAAAGAGTCTTGAAACAACCCGAATATGTGGCCCATACCTTTATGTTGGAAATGTTAATAGGGTTTAAAAGCCTGTTTGTTATATCTAAGTGTATTAATTTAATGAATACCCCATTGAACAGAGTTATTTGTATGCTAGACGTGTATAAGATGTATGTCGTTTATTGATTTGATAAAGACAATAAATATAAAGAAAGGCAGTGCTGGCAGCAGGGAGACCCAGACAAGAGCAGCCTGTATAAATACCATAATGATGAAAGCTGGAGCTATCATGGGCCATAGTTGTCACACAGTCAACATGCAGCAAGTTTGAGAGGGATGTTAGATTACACAAGATGACTCTTTCTGTGTGATGTTTAAGACTTGGATTTTGCAGTGCATGTTTCTGTTTTCCAGATCAGGATGAGTGCTGCTTTTTTGTGAATACACAAGGCAACCAACTAGATAATGTTCTTCAACTAAGTGAAAAAGAGAATATTGTTTTGGCAATGGAAGGACAAAATATAGTACACATGAAAATTGCAACAGGAAACAGACTTTTTGAAGAAAAAGACAAGGGATAAAATGGATGAATAGACAAACAAAATATAGAAACTAAGAGCTTCGTTGTTGCTATTTGGGCCAGTAAGGAATTATCTAAATGATCATTAGACAATGTGAGTTACAACGTGAATTGCTTTTCTATTGTTTGTAGTTATCTTTGATAACATTTTTATTTTCTTTCCAGTACCGATCGTATGAGTGAGGAGGACAGCTACTTCAAACCCAAAGTCACTATGGTTGCGTGGGATCGTCACGATAATACAGTCATCACAGCTGTCAACAACCATCTTCTCAAAGTGTGGAACTCCTACACAGGACAACTGCTGCATATCCTAAAAGTAATTTTGCACGTTTTTCCTCTTCCTAAATCATAGCAGAATATTGAAATCCAACTCTTTTTAAACCAATGACTTACCTGAAAATTGTTTTCAGGGCCATGAGGCTGAGGTGTTTGTCCTTGAGCCACATCCTTTCGACCCCAGAATAATCCTGTCTGCTGGTCATGATGGGAACATCTTCATATGGGATCTGCTGCGAGGAGAGAACACACAGCACTACTTTAACATGGTACAATGTCACTCCTTTAATATATATTGTCTGGAGTAATTCAGAATTATATCTTGAGTCAGACAAAACTAATTTTCAATTTCAAGCATAAGTTTTCCCGTGTACAGAATATCCGGGCTTTTAAAGGCTTGTGTGTAATATGTTTCATTTTCAAATATTTATATTTGGTATTTATTTAAACATTTACATGTTATCAACATGGAGGTCGATGATAGACTTTGTGGTCGTGTCATCTGACCTCTGGCCGTCTTACTCGGACAAGAGGGGGGCTGAGCTGTCAACTGATCACCACCTGGTGGTGAGTTGGATGCGCTGGCAGGGGAGGAAGCCGGTCAGACTCGGCAGGTCCAAACGTGTAGTAAGGGTCTGTTCGGATAGTCTAGTAGAACCCTCTGTTAGCAAGGTCTTCAACTCCTACTTCTGGGAGAGCTTCTCACAGACCATGGGGGAGGCTGGAGACATTGAGTCCGAGTGGACCATGTTGTCCACCTCGTTAAAGCTGCTGCTCTGAGCTGTAGTCGCATCTCTGGTGCCTGTCGTGGCAGCAGTCCTCAAACCTGGTGGTGGACACCGGAAGTAAGGGGGGCTGTTAAGCTAAAGAAGGTTGTTGCTAGCGCATAGGAATCCTGAGGCAGCTGACGGGCAAAGCACTGGGGGGTGGGGGGAGGAGATTTGCCCTCAGTATCTTTAGTTACCTAACATACATTTCTAAAATATTTCCTACTTATTGAAGATATTTTTGTTTTTGGGCACAAGGTCCCGCATTAACTGAAGAGACCCATGGATACCCATAACAAAAAAAACAAAAAAAAGATATATTGTTGGTGCAGACTGTCTCACATGCTAACAACATTTGTACCTTAAATGTTTTGTTTCTTATCCAGATTGAGGGCCAGGGTCATGGAGCTGTGTTTGACTGCAAATTCACGCCTGATGGTCAGCGGTTTGCCTGCACAGACTCCCATGGCCATCTACTCATCTTTGGTTTTGGCAGTTCCAAGCCATATGATAAGGCAAGAATTAACATCTCATGCAATACATATTTTTCATATTTGTCATTGCTACTATGTGAGGACATCACTTAAAAATGGCATTGTTAATTGGTTTAACTTTGCAAATACACCTTAAGCCTTTTTAAAGACTGTGAAAACTAAAGTTCATTGACTGTATGGACAGACTGTATGGGCGTAGTATGTGAAACGCAAGTGTATGTTTCAGTAATCCCACTTTCGAATTTAACCATCTTTTTGTAAATATAACACAGCTTCCAGATCAGGTCTTCTTCCACACAGACTACCGACCCCTGATCAGGGACTCAAATGGCTTTGTGCTGGATGAACAGACACAGCAGGCACCCCATCTCATGCCCCCACCCTTCCTAGTGGACGTGGATGGAAACCCACATCCTCCAAGGTCTACATTATAAAACTTCAGATTTTGTATTGGAACGTTTTGTACATCCAGGTTACTCATTGCCTGCAACCATTTTGAGAAAGAATACTGATTAAATAATTGAAGTTCACGTTGTGATATGAGTTTGAGTTAATCTACAGTCATACTGTCCGTGTTTATGAATATAATTCATAGCAAGGTCAGTGTTTGATTACCTCAAATTACTAACAGGCTTGAAAACTTTCAAAATGTTAAGTTTCTTAACATTTCTTCCATAATTTTCAGGTACCAGCGTCTTGTTCCAGGGCGGGAAAACATTGCTGCTGAACACCTGGTTCCTCAACTAGGATACGTAGCCACAAGTAAGACTGGGGCGGCTGTGGGGCACTCGTAAAATTGGTAGACTATTAACCTGAACTGAGGTGATGCATCCCCAGCTACAAGCAGCTACATGTGTTAAGTGTCTTGCCCAACGACAAATCAACAACAGCTCCCAGCGTGTGAATGTGTATGAATTGGATCAACTAATACTAATTGACATACTTGACCACCCGTTATTGCATTTTGTGTTTTATTAGATTTTTTTATATAACATTTCGTATCGTCATTACATTTTGGGCTCTAACAGGCCTTAAGTTAACCAAAACAACCGCTTTTAAAAAATCTCCTGAGAACACAGGAACAGTCTTTTCTGCTATTATGATTTGTAAAGCCTGTTATTTATTTAAGAAGTCCACTCCAAGTGTTGATCCAGTTGTCCTCTGGCACCAGCCTAATAGGGCTCTTTGTTTCCTTGTTTAATTACAGGTGATGGAGAGGTGGTGGAGCAGGTGATCAGCCAACAGACAGCAGAGCATGAAGAGGTTGCAGTGAGACGTACCAACCTCCTTGATGAGGCTATACGACATCTCCAGGAGCAACATGACAGGCAGAATCAGCCTGTGACTGCCGCAGCATCAGGGGCTGGAACAGGGCCAGAAGAGCAAGCTGATGCACCGGACCCAGCTTCGGTAGCAGCTCCAACCACACCACACAGAGGTATGAATTCATTTTCCTTTCTTTTGTTGTAATGGATGGCTTTCACAACCCATTTATCCCAGTTAAGTGTTGGAGGCTGGTTTGAACTGTAAATGCACACGGTATCCTGAAATCATACCTTAAAGTCCCTATAAACTAAACTTCGAGAGTATTTAAATGTTGTGTCGTGACTTATTCCTGCTGAAATGGGATAGAACTAAAAAAAAAAAACGCTTTTTAATTTGGTTAGAAATTAGTAAAAGCCTCTTAGGGATTTTTTTTACAGGAATGGAAAATGCATTTATTATGATGGAAAATAACTCTGAAATATTACAATGCAATATTGGGAAGATAATTGCAGATGAATGAAACATTGAAGACAGGACAATCGTTTTTTAATTTATGGTACATTTTTCTTTTTTGCTTCATGAAAGTGTCTGTGAACGAACGAGCCGAAGTGCAGTCACCTCCTAATGTGGGTCTTCGCCGCAGTGGACAGGTGGAGGGCGTTAGGCAGATGCACCAGAATGCCCCTCGAAGCCAAATGGCCACAGAAAGAGACCTGCAGGCCTGGAGGCACAGGGTGGTGGTGCCAGAACTGGCAACCAGCAACTACAGGTAAACACGAGATAGGAAATTAGCTCTTTAATTCAAAGCTGGAGACATGATACAGTTGTCTTGGTGACTGTTGATAAGCTTTAAATTGGATAATAAACACTATTTAGACAAAGCGCAATTGATTATTTTTCATTTATATATTAAGATTGGATGATCATTTGTCATATTATCATAGATCAGACAATTTTGGGATGATATAGCCAAAACACAGGCTGGTTTTTTTTCTTATCTTTTTTAGAAAATGCCTATTGGAAAGTATGTTGGGGAAATATAAATGTTTCTTAATGATAAAATAAATCTGTTACTAAAGTTCAGATATCTAAGGATGGAATCTATATAAGGTATGTTATCTGCAGGAAAGTGGTGGTTGCTTTATGGGCAAGCACATGAGTTTTATTTACGTACCTGGTAGTTTTTATTAGTACTGTAAAGTGTTTAAAAAATAATGAAGTTAATGGCAGACTGTATGATTTTAATTAATCAAAATGAATCACATACACAGTTTTTTAACCAGCATTGCAACATAGCTAAAAAAAGAGCGGAGAAAAACATCCTGGAGAAGAGAAAACGTAATGTAGCCATTTCATTCTTCGTCATGTCTTGAATTTCCCTTGGGATCAATAAAGTAACCATATATCTAATTACGTGCACAGAGATTGTAGTGTTCGTGTGCATACACTCTATGCACTGACTCCAGTATTAGTATTATAGAACTCTAAATTGTCCTCTGTTCTTCATGACTTGCTTAACATAATAAACATTTTTCAGGGACCAGGAGGACAGACGAATAGCCAAAGGAGAAGAGGAGGTTGCTCTGTATAGTGCAAAGAAAAGACGCATCATGTACAGCTGTCGTGTAAGCTTCTTTTCCATTGTTTATGCAAGAAATGCACAAACAGGATCCTATGCAAGAAAACTATTTGAAACTAGTTTGTGCACCCAGTATCAGTCAGTATCAAATTCCTTTTTGTACTACACAACCTTTTCCATGTCCGGATTGCGTTTTTCTACCAATGAGCAAGAATAGAAACTCTGTTCAGAACTATTCTGTACAAGGCGTTGCCCTGGTGTTGAAATGGTGCATATGTTCTTTTAGGATGATTCAGATGATGAACTTCCGAACACGAAAAAAGGGCACAGCCGGGGTGACATGCTGGAACTCATTGACCTGTCGTGTGAGGAGGGAGAGGAAACTGCAAGCTCAGAGTTACATTCTGAGGTATCACATTAACCTTTCTCCTGTGACTATGTGCTGAAAGTGTAATTTACAAGCATCTAAGGGGTCCTGTTTGGGATTTTAAACTTTTCCTGTTCATGTTTTTCATCTTTTAGGACAATGAATTGGATGGCAGTGACTTGGATTCCTCCAATGATGAAGAAGAGTGGAATAGTGACAGCTCAAGGTATGAAGTCTAGAAGCATGCCTTCTTTTTTGTCATCCTTTGAATTTGGTTGTACAGTGCTTCCCATGTGTTCTCAAATAAGCATTCCTGAACAGCAGGCAAATGATGTTAAAAGAACGAAGCAGAAATGTCAACAGAGTCTGATGCTATGAGAACTTTTGCCTTTATTTCAATGTTGCGTGCAGTTTGACATATTTGTAATATCAACAATAGAGCAGAGAAGAGCCGCACAGTTTGTATGCCAGTAACAGGATATGTATTGCTGAGTTCCATTTACCTTAGAACCCGGATCGTTTAGCAGGGAATCACTCAGCTGGGAATCACACTTGAATTAACTGCGTTCCAGTTGCAAGCAACATGGACACCTCCACGAGCACCTTTTGTTTTGTTAGATTCAAGATTTTTATTTAGCCCTGTTTCCACCAAGCGGTCCGGTATGGATCAGCACAGTTTGGTTTGGTTCAGTTAAGCCTGATTTCGTTTGCATTTTCACAGCTAACCGTGCACTATTTGCTAGGTGGCGTGTAAGCTGGATGCCGATAGCCGCGTCAGCTGCGTAATAGCACCACATGATAGCAGCTAACAGCTAACCCGCTAATATATTCAAGAAAGGGGAAAAATGCTACAGAAACCAAACCAACGATGGAAGTCGTTTATTTCAGAGAAGGCTGTGTGTCATGAGGAGAAATGCAGACGAAAAAACTAAAACGACTGTGTTGTGTTTGCAGCTGTCACACGGGAAGTGACGATTCTTTCAACCGACCAACAGACTGCAGTATTTAGCTTCACCTTTTAGGGTCAGATTGATATTGAATATTTGAAATACAGGCCCCGTTTAAACGGAGACGCTGTGACACGAAACAGTTGAGTTGGAACGAAACTGATACGGGGGGGCGTATCGCAGCCATGTGAACGAAACGGAGCGAACTCTCTGGCTGCGATGACCTCACCACACCTCCCCCCATACATTTGGACATGCGCAGTAGTCGAGAACAAATATAAACAACAATGGCGGCGGATTCGCATATGATACATTGTGTGTGTCGCCGCCCAAAGAGCATCGAACACTTGCGGCAAATTGTTCAACCTTTACCCAAGCACAGGGCGACCATACGCAGCATTTAGGTAAGACTTGGGAGAACTAGCCGCTAAAGAGGATGTTGTGGAGGAAGTGGTTGTACTGGTGAGTGTCGCGTGCGTCACGTTGTAAAGTTCCACTGCCCACTACTGGCTGGGCGTGAGAACTACATAGTTTTCACTCAGGCAAGACCTGCTGTGTAGACGGTCTGTACTTCGAATTCGGAGTGGAGTCGTTTCGATGCGTTTCTGTCACAGCGTCTCCGTGTAAACGGGGCCATAGAATAATGTAAATGGTGTCCAGGGGTGTCGGTGTGCAATGTGCAGATTTATGTTTTTAACTGAGGAGATTGGAGTTAAAAGTCCGGACAGCCTGAGGAAATAAGCTCTTCCTGAGTCTCTGTGTTCACCTTGATGTGTCGAAGGTGCCGTCCAGAGGGTAGAAACGTAAACGGTCCGTTACCCAGGTGGTGGGGATCACTCATGATCCTCTTTGCCCTGGCTGTGCTCCTCCTTGTGAAGATGTCCTGGAGGGTGGGGCGTGTTGTACCCATGGTGCACTCTGCTGACTTTAGCACCCTCTGCAGGGCTCTTTGGTCACATACAGTGCTGTTCACTGAACCACTGGGTGATGTTTCCAGTCAGCACACTCTCCACCGCAGAATAAAAATTCTTCAGGACCTTTGGAAACATTGAATTTCCTCAGCTGTCTGAGATGATAGAGGCGCTGCCTAGCTCTCTTCCCCTGACTGTTTATGTGGGTTAGCTATGTTAAATCCTCCGAGATGTGCACCCCCAGGTACTTGAAGCTGCACCCTCTGTCCAACCGCGTCCCATCAATTCTCAGAGGGGAGTAATCCCTCTGCTGTCCTCTCCTGAAGTCCGTCAGCTCCTTGGTTTTGCTAACCACACTTTGCTAAAGCCACTAATAAAGACAACAGTTACAGCTGAAACATCCCTGTCGATGCATATAGCAGCCATATTGGATTTGAACCCAGGTTACTGAAGTTTCCGAATTGGAATTCCAACTTCAGGGGGCATTCCTGATGATATATCAGACCGGCAACTTGGAAATTCCAAGATAAAATGGAACACAGCATATGTCTGTTCTGCTTAATTGTATGAATTTTCCTGAATATTTCAAGACATTTTCTCACATTTGTGCACTTGACTGTCCCCCAGCCTGTAACCCAAGCAAGAGGAAACAAATGATTTTATTTGATTTATTTTTTACAGAGCCTTTTGTCATATACTGTGCATAACTTAAAGTTGAAACAGTTACTGATTCTAATTGTACAGCCACACATCCAGTGAGTATTCCGACTGGACCGCAGATGCTGGCATCAACCTCCAGCCATCCACCCCTCTGTCATCAAGGAAACGAGGGCAGCGCAGGCTCAGCAGCTCTGAAGAGGAGGAAGATGACAAGAATGAAGAAGAGGAGAAAACTCAGAGTGATGAGGAGGTCAAACTTCCGAAGAAAATCAAAGAAAAGGTTAAAAGAGCAAAAAACAATGCAAACAGGGTGAGATGTAAATCACAGTCCAATTATTGTAACTGCACATGCCCTTAACTGGTGCATCTTTGCCTAGACAGCTAAGTTCTCTTTGTAAAGAAATACACAGATTAATTCTGTAAGTTTTAAGTATTTAAGAAAGAAATGCACATTTATTAATTTAATGTTTCTATAATGGTGTCTTAAAAGCAGCGTCCAAAGGCCCGACCATCAGTCAACAGAGAAGTGTCCAATGAATTTAGACCTTCACCTTGGATCACTGATGTCATTCCTAGGAAGTCTCCTTTTGTTCCTCAAATGGGTGATGAGGTATGCATTTCTAATATTACAAGAGGTGTCTTACAAGATCAGAGTTTGTTGGTGTTGTCAAAGATTTATAGACTGACCTTTAAGCGAAATTAAAATCTTAAAAAAAACATTTTAATAAAGGATATAACAAAAATATTTGAATATTAGAAATTGTGTTTAAACATTGAAGGCAGCAAAACTGATAAGATTGCTCCTAAATTAAAAGATTTCATAATTTAATCATTTTTGATTCTGTTCGCCAGGTGATCTACTTTCGCCAGGGACATGAAGCTTATGCAGAAGCAGTGAGTCGGAGTGAACTGTATCCCATCAATTTAGACAAGCAGCCCTGGAAGAAAATGGACCTACGGGTAAGCTTAGACAAAGAAGTGGACACATTTTCATTGTAGGGAACTTTTGAAAACTATGCAGCATTATAATGAACAAACATAATTTACAAAATCTACCTGAAGCCCTGAAAACTGAGAAACAAATTATGTTCAATATCAAGAGGAATCATGGATACAAAAGCTTTGTTTATTTTGTATTATGAAAAGGGTAGTTTTGCTTAAACTCACAATAAGTTTGCAATATTGAGTTTCATACATAAGGTTTGTTTCACTTCAGTGATTTTTTGGGATAGGGAGGCAATAGTATTAGGGTGATAGACACCCTTACTTAATGGGGCCAATAATAAAAACTATAAAAAGATGACCCTTTTCAATGTGGCATCAATTTCAACTAGTGCTGTCAGTAGATTAAAAAAAAAAGATTTTTAATTAATTAATCTAATTAATCTCATTTTAATCTCTTATGTTTAAGGTCCCCACATAAATAATTCAAATTTTATGACATTCCAACATTGTAGTGCACAACTAATAAAATGAATATACTAAGAAGAGAATATTTGAAATCCACATTATTATTAGTGATTGAATAAAAAGTTTTTATTGAAAAGAAGTTCTTTTCATAATGTCATTTCAATTCAGATGCCTTTTAAGCTTATAATTATGACTCTTTTATTTAAATGTTCAAATCTTGTGAATTCTATGTTTTTAATGCATAATCACAATTCATTATCTCACAGCCCAATTCTGGGTATCTTTCATGATATAAAACGTTTTTTATTATTATTTTTTAATTAATTAACGATGCCATGTCTCGTTTCTTTCCTCAAATCTTTCATCGGGGAAATGTAGAAGGTGTCTTTGCAGACACACAGTGACCTGGTTTCCTGGTTTGAGTTTTGGTCCTGGCTGCTGTCCGTTGTCTTGCGTGCTGTCTCCACCCTCTTGACATTATAAATGAACCGAGCTCCGTCCTCCAGCGGAGTTTACGCTGCTCGCGAGCTGCTGAATTTTCACCTCAGTCCTGCTTCGTTTGGTTTGGCTAGCAAGGCATGTTTGTAATGACGTGCCACTGACAAGTATGGGTCCTTCAATTGGCCATGATTGAAATGCGCGTTTCTTACAGTCTATCGTTTCTGGGTCAAATTTACATTGAATTTTTATTTAAGTGTGCTATAATTAATCTTGCGTCATTTTTTATAACGCGTTAATTTACGGTGTAATTAATTAATCTAATAACGCGTTAAAGTGACAGCTCTAATTGAAACATTTTGGGGGTATAAAAAGCTGGTATTGTCAGTAAGTCATTCCCAGCGCATCAGTCAAGCAGCCATGAACACACGTCACTTAACAGACGAGCAGCACCACCTGGGCAGCAGGCAGTCAGATGCTACTCGTGGACTCAAAGTGTCTGTCACGAGCACTGGCAGTGCTTATTACATATTTCATTAAAATTCTGACCAAATTGGAAAAGCACTAATGTAAATAATGATATTATTTACATACTTATTATATGATATAAGTTATTGTGAGTACTGTATTTTTTTTATTTTGCTGTGACTGTTTTTCAAATGTGGAACATTTGTTATATTAATTAGCACTCTCGTTTTATATTATCAAGGACCAAGAGTTTGTGAAGATAACGGGGATCAAATATGAAGTCTGCCCTCCAACACTTTGCTGTCTGAAGCTGACTCTTATTGACCACGGCACTAAAAAAATCACGGACAAGTCGTTTTCTATCAAGTAAGCATTTTTGATTCATTAACCGGCTTCCTGTTCAGGAATATATTCAATATCGTTGTCATTTTTCATCTGTCAGCAACCCAACTAGAAGCTGATAGGTTATTTGGTCTACCTTGTATGTATGTAACTGAAGTGAATTTATGATTAAAAGGAACAAATGATAGTTTTGTTTGAGTGTTTGGTGGATTTTATGAATAATTGTCTCTGGAAGGCTTCATCCTGAGCTTTGACATACTGGCTCGGTTTCTGTTACTCCCATTTGTTAATGATATACATTATATGACGCGTGTATATATTAATATCAATGTGTTTCTTCCCCTATAAAGTAAAGTGTTAAGTGTTGCCAATTTCTTCTACAGGTATCATGACATGCCTGATGTCATAGATTTTCTCGTTTTGAGGCAGAGCTACGACGAGGCACTCCGTAGAAACTGGCAACCAAGTAAGTTGGCACAAGAGACAGCAATAGCAAGTGTTGAGCTCCAATAACATCTTTTTTTATCAGTTTTATTGTTATCAAATACAAGCATTTCCATATTTAGAGGATTCCTAGTAGTAATTCACAGATTACCTTTATCTCTTTTTTGACAAAATTTGTACTGCTGATGAAACGTATGCCACTTTAAATATTGTTAATGATTTGTGAGTTGTTTAATCTTTGAACATCATTAAATGTACAGATGACAGGTTCCGCTCAGTTATTGATGATGCCTGGTGGTTTGGGACCATTGTTTGTCAGGAGCCCTACCAGCCGGAATATCCCGATAGTCTTTTCCAGTGCTTCAAAGTCAGGTGGGAAACAAACCTTTTAGGGTTACTGAAGAGTGAATGTGCTGACTGTGAGAGCTGCTTCTGTTTCTGTTTTTATTAGGTGGGGTTATATTTTGTATTGTTAGTGAATATATATTAATTTTGCTTTAATGTTTAACTTATTGTAGTCTGTGAACAAACGACTTCATCTGCCCATCTTTACTTCATTCCCCTTCTATTGTCTCATCCACATGCACCCATCCACACTGTTTCTCTCCTTTCTTACATTCCTTAGACACAGCAGCTGGCTTCTCCTATTCTTGCTTGACTCATTCTGTAGCTGTGTTTATTGTGTGTGTTTGATGTTATTCACCCACAGTATCTTAAGCTGTTTTTAAACTCCAAAACTGCTCTGCAGTGCTGGCTGTGGGCAGCCCCCTCACTCTGAGACCTCTCCATTAATGCATATCCAAAGGATCCTGTTTGTGAATATGAACACACAGGCTGAAATACACACAATTATTAGACACAATTTCCCCTCGCGGGGGAATGAAGTATAAATAATTATAGTATAAATTATTATAACTACTTGACCCACAAAGTCCTTTTTCATTTGTTTAGTGAAAGTGCTCCGTACTTCGTTAACCCTGGCACGCTTGGAAAAGATGGACTTCAGCATAGTACAATTCCTCATGCATGCACACGAGAGAGCTCTGTGCTCTGATGCTTATGGATTTCTTTATTCTATAAATGTTTTTACAGTATATTTCCTATTTCAAACTGAGTTTGGATTTATAATGTTTTTTCTGGTTTCTTGAAGCAGGTGTCTGCCTGTGCTGTTATTGATGCTTATATTTGAGTAGAGCTCGATTTTAAACCTATTTGAAATTGACAGGGAGGGCCATGTTTTTATTTGCTGGATGTTTTGTACTCTACAGTACTAAATGTTGTTGCCACCTGCTAAGAGCACAGCAAACAATGTTGTTTATAAAGTACGATGCTGTGTCCTCAAGCACTTTGTACAGAAGGCTGTCACCAACTTTTATGTCATCAAGATCCCAAAATGGGTCATCTGGCTGTTTAATAAGAATACTGACAGGGTTTTCCTGGTAGTGATTTGATTCAGACTTTTTTTTTTTCTCTTGGATGCCAATCCAATGAAGTTTACTAGTTATAGTATGTACAAGTGATGTCTGTCTTTTAGTGGTCATTGAGAAACATTACAACCGTATGCATTTATATTTAACCAAATAACACTCATTTAATTACTTTATTAAACATACTAGCTAAACTGATAATGGCAAGTGTCAAATTTGACTTTGGAAACTGTGTTTTCATCAGTTGGGACAATGGGGAACAAGAGAAACTGAGTCCTTGGGATGTGGAACCTATTCCAGATGATGGTAAATAACATGTTTTAGTGTCAGTTCACAAATTAACTCTTGATCAGTTAACAAAACAGTGTTAGCTGAGTTTCAATGTATTTGAATGTCTCTGCTTTTCAGCCCTGCAGCCAGATACAGAAGGAGGTTGTATACCTGTTACAGCAGATGAGATGAGTGAGCTGATGTACAAGCCTCAGCCAGGGGAGTGGGAGGAGAGGAGCAGGGACGAGGAATGTGAGCGAATCATTGCTGGCATAGATCAGCTCATCACTGTTGGTAAATGTGTAAAAAAAATATATTTTTTTAAAAAAGAAAAGAAAATACATACATTTAAAATGTACATATGTGTGTGTGTGTGTGTGTATATATATATATATATATATATATATATATATATATATATGTATGTATATATATATATATATATATATTGTGGAATTTTCCCTATTACCAAAGAGTGAGAATAAAGAGTATCTATTCAAAAAAAGAACCTCAAGATCGATCTGGCCTCAATAAATATTTTTTTGAAGGCAGAATCCGCGTTCGAAGACCCCTCTCTCATATGGTAAGGAGAGAGAGGCCCTGAGAAAAGGCAAACTTAAACATTTCAGAACACACTCCCATCATGCCACATAGGGCCACTGCCCAGCCAACAGGGCACAATCTATCCCCTGGTGTGAGAAAAGAGCCTACGTGATTATTTACACATCTCTCAAGACTGAGAAGGAGATGGAACCGTGTGAGAAAAGAGCCGAGGTGACTAATCCCACATCTTTCCAGGGTGAGAAGGAGATGGAAGACAAAACATCCTTATATACTGTGCATGCAGTATTCTAAGACATTTCTGACACATTTCATATGACAGATTATATGAGACATGTGTACAGCGTGAAGTAAAATAGCGCACATAGTACACGTGAAGTAGCATTTTCCATAACAATATATATATATTTTTAACCTCTGTTTGTACACACATTAACATTTACTTTTTCAGTTATTCACTCAGGTGAATGTTAGGCTCTTTGAACAAAAAAAAAAAGTTAATTTCCTGATGTTCTAATCCATCTGCCCTCTTGTCTTTTGCTACAGAGATTGCAGCTCCCTTCTCTGGTCCTGTAGACTTAATACAGTATCCTACTTACTGCACTGTAATCGCCTATCCTACCGACCTGGGAACCATCAGACTGCGTCTCCTTAACAGATTCTATAGGTCAGTCACACCAGTCTATCCCCTCCTTCCAACCACCAATTTAGTATTTGTACTTTTTCCAATTGACCTGGCACTGTCATTGAATGTCCTCAGCTGTTGAAATTCAAGTAACTGATGTTTTTCATTGGTGGTTAAGACACTGTAATTGTTTACCTCTGGTAATCCACAGACGCCTCTCAGCATTAATTTGGGACGCCAGGTATATTGCACACAACGCCCGCACATTTAATGAGCCAAGCAGCAAGATTGCCCACTCTGCAAAAATCATCACAAATGTCCTCCAGAAGTTCATCAAGTATGTTTTACTTGCTATCGATTGTCATTAATCACAGCGACATACAGTTGAAATTTTTTTTCCTGTGCATTAAATTGACACATGTTCAACTTTCACAGTAATCAAAGCTGCACTGATATCATGGAGATATACAATGCTGTGGAAGAAATGGATGATGATGAGGTAAATCTGGCTGAATTTAATTAATCACGGTTTTTTTTTAAAAACATTTATTAAAAGGCACTGCTATCAGCTAACTACATGTATAATTGACTGGCAAAAGGGCAGGACAGAGAGGAAACATTACTTGCCCAAACACAGTTACAGTTACAATTAATAGTGCCAGTGTTTGTCGTATTTTCCATTAGGATAGGAAATGCCATTGAGTTTATGTTCTGATGTAAATAATCCCAAATCTTTTCTATGTCCACAGGAAGAAGAAACAGAAGCACCAGGTACGTCTTCAGGACACCGACTCCGCCAGGTAACGCAATGGATTAAAAATATTTATGACATACTGGTATGTTTTTGCTGAGATGGGAGAGACTATTTTTGATTTAAAAAGTGGTAGCGAAAGTCTGTCTGCAATCATGTTTTTTTTCCTTCACTGTATTTGCAGCGTTCTGTAGAAGTCGTGCCTGACAGGGAAGGCTGGAAAGAACAGGCCAAGAAACTGCTCAACTACATATTTGACTGCGAGGACTCGGAACCATTCAGACAGCCTGTTGATCCTGTTAACTATCCAGTAGGTTAAATGAACACACACCAGGAGTATGATCAGCAGGTTATCTTTAAAAAAGTGCGTTCCAGTGCTTCAACCTAGATGAAGTATTTTTGTGTCCCTGTTTAGGACTACCATGAAATCATTGATGAACCAATGGACTTGGGCACAGTGAAAAGGGCTATGGAAGAAGATGGCTATGAAAACCCTGTAGAGCTGTGCAAAGACATCAGGCTTATATTTGCAAATGCTAAAGCCTACACACCCAATAAACGCTCCAAGGTAAGGAGTTTACTAAACTTGGTGGAGAAAAGTCAAATTAACTGCTCTCCAGTGTAGGATTAAACAATTTACAGTACATAATGGTCAGAGTTAATCTCATAAAACTTTGAAATATGTCACGTTATGTATATTTAGGCTTTAGTATTTGTTATTAAGCTCATGTGACTCATCTATCTTTTTATTTATTTTTTTCTAGATCTATAGTATGACTCTGCGTCTCTCTGCGTTCTTTGAGGAGCAAATAAGAACAATCATATCGGAGTACAAAAGTGTCATCAAGAGCAGTGAAAGACTCCGCCGCAGTCAGCGGTTCCGAAAGAAAATGCAGCAACAGGATCAGGCCTCCACAACAACAAGGTCTGTTTAAGCCGATACACCTGGTGATGAAATGAGTTTGGGTGAATTTACCACAAGTGTAGCTTTATGTACATCTCTTGACACATGACATTAGAATGTTGTCCAGTAGCACTCATTAAATAGTCTGATATGGACTGATAGCAGATAGTTAAATATCTATTATTATTATTATTATTATTATTATTATTATTATTATTATTATATTGTCTGACAAAGTCTGTGCCTTAAACGCCAGAAAAAAAAGCAGCAAGGTTTCAGATCAATGTTTTTCTTCTAAAAGAGAATGTCCAAACCTGCTTACCCTGATTCTGTTTCTATAAACAAACTACTCCAGCATAATTAATAAACAACCTGAGTTTGGAATCAAGTACATTTATATATGAGGAATTTGACTTGGTGTTTTGGTGGAAAACAACTAGCAAAAGACTAAAGCAAAAGTAGTAAGTAAAACAAGAGTGCTCCTAATAACATGACAGTATACAAAAGATTAAATGGAGGAGCTTTGCAAGTATGTCTAGTAGAAATCTCCTCATAGTATGCATCTAAACGCAACAAAAAATATCCAAGTCCAGTATGCATTATTGTAATGCGTTAAATTTGTGTCAACCTTTAAATTGCTGTAATGTTCTGACTGTGGGGCGGATTCGGTTCTACATAGTGTGGGGGGCCAGGGCTTTATTAATGAGGTTGGCAGTAGAGGATAGGAGACTGTTGTGAAGTTTTGATCCTGATAGACCGCAGCCTCTTACCAGAGGAGAGGGACTGAAACATGGCAAGTTCTCAGGACAGGTAAGAAAATGTAGGGTTTTACGTGTGACAATAACCATTAATTTCTGTTAATTCAATGTTTTTGTTTGTTTTTTAAGTCAAAGGAGAGCTGCTTTAAAAACTCAGGGAAAAGTAGAGTTGATGTCAGTGACCAAATCTACCTCAGCCAAAGTGATAATTTCTGAGAGGACAAAGAGGAGTGAAAGCAGCAGCTCAGGTCACAGCTCCTCAGACGACTCCAAAGGTGCTTTATCGACTCCAGGTAAAAAAAAGAAAGAGCTGCTACTCATTGCTGTATTGATATTCAGTGGGTTCATGATGAAGATGGAGACATAGTTGTGTTAAAGAGCAAAAGATGTACAGTTTAAAAATAGTTTTGACATATCACAGAGATATTCTGAGTTTCCTTTGCTATGGCCCCACTCTGGTCAGAGTCACTTTCCTGCATTTCTTTTCAGAGCAGGCTACAAATAAAACTTGTGTTGGAAATTAGCAGCTGTGACCAATCAAATACAGGTTGTTGGTTTTTTTACAGTAGTGGGTGAATTTGCTCAAAACATCTTTTGTAAATATAAAAGTCACATTCTCCAGCAGAAACCTTTTGTGATTGAGATTTTCAGGGATCTTCAGGTAACATCATATATATTCAAAACAATAAATTGATTATCTTGCCTTTCTGTCAAAATGAGCCTTTAAAGACAAACAAAAAGTGGCAGGTAATAAAAATGAGTGACTGTTGATTTTTTTAATCCACCAGCGGGGTAGGCAAAAGAGTTCATTTTCAACCCTGGTCTCAACCATCCGAGGCTGCCATCCATCACAATAATCTGCAGTTTAGGCCAATAGCTGTTTTGGGATGTCAAAATAATAATTTATTACTGATGGCTTGCACTTCTTTCTCTGGTTTAGATTGCTCTTTTTAAACGTCTCTTCTGACAAAGGTGGATTCAAGTGAAGGTACTACAGTGTTAATTTTTTTAATTGTTTTTATTTCAGAATCTGAATGTGATAGCGAATTGACTGGATCAGAAGGGTTAAAAAGTCTGAGTAGCTCAAGGCAACAGAAACTCAGACAGAATCCTAGAGTTACAAGAAACAACCGTGGCAAGCACAGGAAAAAGGGTGAGTAGTATATCAATTTAATGTTACCTTTTGAAATCCAATTTTCAAACAGACTCATTGAATGTAGATTTTAAGTGGAAAGATCATTTTATACACTTTATCAACTTTACACTGTTATCAAGAAATGCTACTTACACACAGGCCTGTATTCAACACTTGCACAAACGAGCATGCATTAGTGGTGAGATGTCAGAGTGACAAGGTTTCCCTCGGGATGTGCTCCTGAGTTGATGGGGGTGGGGGGGTGCCTTGCTCAAGGACACCTTAGGAAGTCCAGACAGACTGAGCTACTGCCACCTCTAAAAAATAAAAAAAAAAACAACAGTGTGACATTCTTAAGTTATACATTCTACAAAAATGGTTGATAACTAAAAATGTGTAATTTCTGTCAGTTGCAGAGAGTGATAGTGAAGAGGAGGAGTTTGACAGTGAAAGTGAAGATGGAGAGATGTCCTCCCAGTCTTCAGGCCCTTCTTACCACAGAAAAACACGGCAGACCAGAATCGGCACTGACGCAGACAGGAAATATACAGGTAACCCTACTGACAACTGTCATCAAATAAACCAGCTAATAAACCTATAAGCCAACATTTTATCCCCTTTTTTACATTTAGAAGACAGAGCCAAGGTGAATGGTTGCAGCAGCAGGTCGTCTGGCAGGAAGAGACGTCACTGCCGGGATTTTAACAGATCCTTTTCCCACGGCTCTGATAAGGAAGAAAGTAAAATAATGGTTAGGAGGTCACTAAAGAGAAAAACGGCAAGGGCAGCTGTGAACAAAATCAAACTCCTTGAGGCGTCTGATGAAGACTATGAAGAAGAGGAGAAGCCAAAAAGGAGCAGCCGTATGCAACACACAGCCCGGGCTAGCAAACGCACTGCAGTGATTCAGAGCACTTCTGATTCTGATGAAGAGACGCCATTAAGGGGTGGGCAGCTACTTTTCTTGAAACTGATTTTACAAATTGCAAAATGTTATTTCATTTCATTTTAGGAATATTGTGGAATATACTGTAGTTCATTGTAACACTCCTTTCCCTCTTTAGCTTCACAAACAACAAAGCTATCAGAAGGTGAATCCAAGGATGAGGATGATGGCAATCACAATGGTAACACAAAGTCCACCAAACGGAAAGCATTAAACACAGTTCATGTCAAAACTAAGGGAAAATGTAAGAAACACTTTCATCAGTCTGTCAACCTTTGATTTCTAGTTGCTTGAATTATAACGAGACATCCTAATATTTTTCTTTTTTCTTTTTATTTACCTTACAGATGCATCGTCTTATGTGAACGGGCACATTGCAAAGCACCACAAGTCTGACAACAACTCTGTACAACAGGAAGCCTCTGATAATACCTCTGGAGAGGCTGAAGAGGAGGGGGGAAAAGAGGCAGTGTCTCAGAAATCCTCTGTAAACATAGCAACTGCTGCATCCAGGAAGAAGAGAATGACAAGTGAGGATGAGGATACTGAAACCAAGACTACACGACAAAAACCCGTCAGCTCAGGCAAAGAGGACAAAGACCACAGGTCTCAAAAGCATCCATCCCAAAATGGAAAAAATGTGGAGGGTACCATCATCAAAGACCATAAGAAAAAGAGAAGACGCCAAGATGATCAAAAATCTTCCTCAACTCATAAAATGCATTGTGTAGACTCAGATGAGCTGAGTGATTGTCGACAGGGATGTAACGTAAACAAGAAGAGACTGACCAAAACTGAAGTACAAAGCATTGACTCTGAATCTGAGGCTGTAGCCAAGTTTAAGAGGTCTACAAGAAGAAAATGTGAGTCAAAACGGCCCCATCATGACATCTCCGTGTCTGATAGCTCTGAGCAGGAATACAAGCCCAAGAGGAAGGTAACGAAGAAATGCTCCTCTGGCTCATCAGACGAACAGTCTGAGAAATCAGACAAAACATCAAATCGAAGATTAAATCTCAGAGACCTGCCAAAAAAGAAATACATCAGCGAGAACTCTCTTTCTGAAGAGGATTCTTCTGCTTTAAACCAAGGTAAACGGAGAAGCCACAACACAGAAACAGCATCTTTGGAAGACAGGAATAATAAAAGAGAGTTTCATAGAACCTGCCCCAATAAATCCAGGTATCCACCGTTTTCCAAGAGAAAACGTATTTACACCTCAGACTCTGAGGATGCGACTGTGTCCAAGAACAATAAAACGAGCCGTTCAAGCACCTCAACATGCCTCAAAAAGGAATCCAAACCTGAGGAAAGTAACAGCAACAAGGAGGACACATCTTCCCAATCTGATCCCAGCGATGCGGAAGAGGAGGATGTTACGAGTTCCAGAAGAATGAAGAAGAAAACATGGAAAAACAAACGGAAGGAAAGCTTCAGCAGCAATCACAGTTCTGACTCGGAAAGCGAGCAGTCCTCTTCAGCCTCAGAAAACTCATTTGCCTCAGGGTCCAACAGCAGTCCAAAGAGGAGAAGTCACAGACTGTCTGTAATTGGTGAGAGAACTGCCAGCCGCCAGCTGAGGCAGCGCCACAGACATTCTGTCTCAGAGGTAGATACTGATGAGTCCAACAGCAAACCTCATCGAAAGACACGTGTGAACACCCGAAATAGAGGGAAGCGAACAGTAACTTATCATGACAGTGAATAAATGAGCAACTAGAACTAAAAGCTGTAGAGTAAATAGAGATTAATTGGAGACCTTGAAGACACTTGATGGCCACGTTATGGTAGTAGCACTGGAGTCCTAGAGAGAAAATGCTGTGAATCCGTTTCATTCAGGGATATTTATATTTTCTATGAAAAAATGTTTATAGATGTAAAACCAATTCAAGCATTTGGACTGCTGGTTTTCACAAGATTACTGAGCAAAAACATCTTCCATACTGCTCATTGTTATTTTTCCAGCAGATAAACCATTCTAGGGGATCTTATCAGCTTGGGTGCTATCTAATATACCTCTGTTAAATCAAGCATATTGCTGGCTTGCACTATGATACACTGTAACGAGGTATTTCATATGCTAGTTTTGCATTAGAAACTCAGGGGTCAACTAAGTTTACTGTCAGACATGCAGGGTTTTTTTGTTTTGTTTTGTTTAAAGCTAAGGTAAGGTCAAGAAACAATTGCAGGTTGGAAGATGTCCAAGCACATTCACTGGGACAAAATACACCCATGTTTAGACTTTAGCCTAGAGCACTCCTTTGTTAACCCACAGTTTAATGCTTTACTGTGTTATAAGTTGATGTCAAATGAACAATTTTTTATTTTTTTTCTATGTGCCATTTGACTTTTAATAGTAGTTTTTTTTTTGTTGTATTCTAATAAATAAATGTAAATATGATTGACAATAGCAATGTCTGAAAGGTTTGGACAACAGTGGGTAGTAAAAAATATTTAAATTTGAACTTTATTTTTAATTCTTTTTTTTTTGTACATTTAAATGCATTGTCTTGCCATATGTCACTGGTACCTTTTTGCCAAGTACAAGTGACCAAAGTACTTATTGCAAAATGCTGTGATTTCTCATATTGGGAAGACCTTTAATTCTTGTCTGGTATAACCTGCTTTCAGTATTAAATTCATTTTCAGAGTTGACTTTGAGCATTGAGTCAGTCATATTGTTTCATTTGGCGATGGGGAGGATTTTTTTCTTTTCTTTTTTTTTTTTTTTTTATAAATAGTCATTTGATGGAATTTTGCCCAATGTTTTTCGTATACTTTATTAACAGATTTCACAGAAAACTTTGAAGACAATGTTGTTGTGGAGTGCAATTAATTAGTTGATCATTCTATTAATAAAGATATCTTTTCAAGGTGTAATTGTTTTTCAGTTACTCTCATCCATTAATATCATTCTGCAGTTGACCCTTTACTCAAAATTTGAACCGTGTTGACCATCCATTCAGCCATTTTCCGACCAAGGAGATTGCAAATAAGAGAACTGAGGAGTAGCCATATTCTTTCCAGCGTGTCCTAGGTCTACCCCTAGGCCTGGAGAGAGACATGCCCAGAACACCACCTTAGGGAGGCGTCCAGGGGGCATGCGGAACAGATGCCTGAGCCACCTCAGCTGACTCCTCTTGATGTGGAGGAGTAGAAGCTCTTCTCCAAGCTCTTCCCTGGTGGCCAAACTCCTCACCCTATCTCTAAGGGTGCACCCAGCCACCCTACCGAGGAAGCATATTTTAGCCGCTTGTATCCAGGATCTCCTTGCAGTCATGACCCTTAGCTCATTCTTCACCATGGCTTATCCCAGCTGCCTCACACTCAGCAGCAAACCGCCTCAGTGCGCGCTGGAGGTCCAGTTTCAATGGAGCCAAGAGGACCACATCGTCTGCAAAAAGCAGAAACAAGATCCTGTGGTCCCCAAACTGGACCCCCTGGCTGCACCTAGAAATTCTTTCCATGGAAGTTGTGAACAGAACTAATGACAAAGGATAGCCCTGCGCAACGTGCACGAGATCTGACTTGCGAACCAGGCTTTTACTCTGGTTAAACAGGGACTGGACCACCCTTAGCAAAGCAAAGGGCCCCAGACCCCGTTCCTTGCAGATCACCCACCACAGGACTCCACGGGGGACACAGTCTAACGCCTTCTCCAGATCCACAAAGCACACGTGGACTGGTTGGGCAAACTCCCATGAACCCTCAAGCACCTGATGGAGAGTGCAGAGCTGGCCCAGTGTTCTGTGGCCGAAAACCACATTGTTCCTCTTGGATTGTGAGTCCCTGGTAGTTGGAACACACCCTCCAATCCCCCTCCTTGAAAAGAGGGACCACCACCCAGGTCTACCAGTCCAGAGGCACTGTCCCCGACCTCCACGCAATGTTATGCGTGTTGGCTAATGCCTCTTTATCTTAAACCCAAAAATGACTCGCAGGTAAACGTCCCTTGGATAAGTATAATTGAAGCTTCATTTGCAGACAAATGTGCCAGAACATATATAAATTACAACCTGACTCATGTGAGAAGGGAATGTCAAAGACGTTGACCTTTGAGGATATATCAGTTTGGTAAAATACAGCAAGGAAACAGGTTGCGTTGACTCTCCTTTGTGTGGATAGAATTATGAAAACGAAACCGAAAGGGTCTTCTCTGTGTCCTGGGCTTTATCTTCAATAAATATGTGCATCAAAGTGATCTGCTTTTATTGTGAAGGTAGATCAAGTGTCCGACGTCGCGTTCTTGTGACGACATCATTTTAAGGTTTCCGGTGGCTGGCCGCACTTTCGAAACATTTTATTTATAAAGCTTTTAACTATTGTTACAACAAATCTTAAATGCATGCTGTTATATTTAAGAGATCTCTATTTTGGTGTGCTTTCTTTGCTGTGGTGATTACTTTCATGAATACATCATGTTTGTTTTTTCTCTCGAAAATGCCATCGTTGTTGCAGAATAGAAGAACTGAAAGTCGCTCGTGAGTTAATAGTAAACACTAACAGGTACGCAGCCTCACACACGTGGACAAAATACGATGTGTAGACCTACTGATGATATTTACAAAAGTATTTTAAATTAGCTCTTTTGCAAACAGGCTGTTGAAGCTTAGCATGTCCTCTATCAGCTACAGAAAGCAGCACTAGCCTCATTATCGTCAGAAGGACAAACTTCACACTCTACAAGATGTCTGCGTGTAAAAGGTTTCTTAACATTATAAAGCACAAAAGTCCATGGGATCATTCACGAAAGAATTTGACAACATGGGCTCCTGTTGGAGCTGCTTTCAATGCCAAAACTCAGAGGAGGGTAAACCTGATGGGAACAAACGGGGTTTGTATATTCTTTTTTTTTGACAAGGTGCATCACCCGACAACTTTACAATGGCTAAAGTTGTGAGTTATTATTCAATTATTATTTAATCCGTCTATTGTGTGTGTGACTTCGGTTTCAGGGTTTGTTTGGAGTGCCAGAGCTCAGCTGTCCTGCTGGCTTTGAGGTGGCAACACAAGCAGCTCTCAGAAACACAGACCGTCTGGTGAAAACTGTGTGTTCCCATTATCCGGGGGTAAAGACAGTCCAGGCTTTTGACCAGCTGTCGGATGGTTTGTGTAAAGTGGCAGATCTGGTGGGTTGAAATTCACTTAAATATCTTATTCCTATATAATTCTGAAAGCAATACAGATATGTATGCAGTAGTTGATGCAACTTAAGATAAGATAATCGGTTATTCATCTCACAAGCGTAGAAATTTACAGTGTTACAGCAGCAAAGCAGGATAGCTGAATCACATCTTACAACATGGAGGTATTTTAGTGTTCTATTGATGACATTGATGATTGATTGACTTAAGTTCGGCAAAACATTCAGGGTTTTTTTCTAACAACCTTGTCTTGATCAGGCAGTAGATTGAGATGATAAAAGAACAAGGTTACTGATACACCCCAGTCTAAAGAAACTTGCTGTTTCTTAAATTTTGCTGATACCTACAACTGATGTATTGTGTATTGCTTGTTTTTTGTGTTCAGTGTGGTAAGTAATTTGTCATCCTATAACAGGCAGACTTTGTAAAAGTAGCACATCCCGATCCAGCTTTTCGAGAGGCTGCTGAGAAGACCTGCATAGAGATTGGCACAGTTGTGGAAAAGTAGGTAGCACATTCAGTCTTTTAAACCACACAGTACAAAAACACCCCTGCAAAATTTAGCTTCTGAGCAAGAACAAAACATCTTGCATTAACCTCCTTACATCATGATAACACTTGTATTAAAATGCTGTTGTTAAGTAGGACTCAACTTATTTGTTAAAGTTCAGTGTTTATACTTGCATGTTTCAGGCTGAACACAAATGTAGAGCTATGCAAGAGCCTAAAAAAATTGCTGTACAACCCGGAAATTGTGTCTCAACTGGATGCTGACACTAGGTAATTTCAATATCAATATCATCATTTTTTAGAAGGGGATGCTTAACAAGGTATTAAGAGTGTTTGGAATATGATAAAGTTAGTTTATTCCTTCCTTTCTAGACGAGTTGCAGAGTTGTTCATGTTCGACTTTGAAATTAGTGGAATTCATCTGGATGACAAAGTGGTGAGATAGTCATCATAACATACATAAATGTGACAAGGTTTTATTAAAAGTATATGAATCCAGTATATGTAATTGTTGTCTTGTTCTCTTTGCAGAGAAAAGAAGCCGTTTCTCTTCATGTGAAGCTGTTGGATCTCAGCAATGAGTTTCTTGTTGGCTCTCACCTTCCAAACAGAATAGCAAGGTCTGCGATTCCTGAGCATCTACATCTGCACTTTGCAAGTGAAGGAAGCTTTGTCCAAGTTGGGGGATTACATGCAGATTCCCCTGATGACTTGGTATGTATTTCGTTAAGCAAATGGAGCATTTCTCCCTTCATGCACAGCAGGTAGTACCTAAACGTTGCACATAACATAAAACGCAACTGACTTTAAGGATTTTGACATGTCATATTCAGAACTGTTTAGAAATGTGAATGGACCTGAGCTTGTTTAGCGCTTTACTAGTCTTCTGACTACTCAAAGTGCTTTTACACTGCATGTCAGTGTAAAAGTCAGTGGTGGCCGTCAAAGTCCTCTTGTCAATTTTTCAGAGCATTTGTATGATTGAAATATTAGTGTCAGCCCCCTGTCTGCATCTTGAAAGCAGGCAGTTGTTAGTTACATTTTGCTGTGAGATGCTAACCTATTCCTCAGCCAGGTGTTGTTGAAGGTCTAGAAGCGTGGTCGAGTCATAACCATTTTACAATATTGTATATTCCTGGTTCTACAGCATTGTTGATATGTTGCCCTTCAAATGTAATATTTTATCATCTTACACTGTCCTCACTTCCAATTATAGGTGCGAGAAATTGCATACCGGATTTTTCTCCATCCAAATGCAGATCTAATGGAGTGTCTGGAAGAGCTGCTGAAATGTAGATACAAGCTGGCCAAACTTCTGGGCTATGAGACATATGGGCACAGAGCTCTAAAGGGAACGATGGCCAAAACACCAGGTAAATGGTAGCACTTTAGGCTTTCTTGTCGGCATGGCTTGCTGTGTACGTTTTTGCTTGACATTAAGAGGAAGCGTTAAAAGTCATTGGGTCTTTCTTTTAGATTTTTAATACAAGCTTTTAAAAGTATCTTAAACCTTCACACTCTGGGACTTTTGTAAAATACACATACTTTGAAAGTTTACATGCTTCAACTGAATTCAATTGTCCTTCTGCAGAGACGGTGATGAGCTTTCTTAAGTTGTTGACAGAGAAGTTGTCAAACAGGTACAAACTACTCTTTTGGATTTATTTTTTACTATTGTTCTTTTCTAATATGTAAAAAACTTAAAAGAATCCAATAATTGGTTTGGTAATTTATGGAGTGTAACTATATTTTATGTCTTTAGATACTATAACGTGATAGATTTTAATAACAGCTTGGGGCTTTGCTGTTATTGGTAAATATGGTATGCTTAGTTTTTATCATGTCACATTTCTATTATTGATTTACACACAGGAGACTTGTGAACTTTGTGCCCTTTACTTCCTGTTCTTTTTTTCCTGCATTTGTGGAATTCCTTCAAATTCCAAAGTTGTGCAAATATAACAGACCTAAGACCCAAAATCCCCTTCAGGCATAATTAACTATGGCAGCCTGTCAAGGGTGTTTGCCAGCTTACAACCTTGATAAGCTCTTGACCCTGAGTACAAAGGTGTAAAATCTTGAACAAGTCATTTAATAAAATACGTTGTATATACTGTGCAAATGTTCATATATTTTCCTTCTAATCTCACAGAACAGACAAAGACTTTCAGATGATGAGGGACATGAAGAAGAAACTCAACCCTAATAATTCTGTAAGGGATTTTTTTTTGTGTCCGCAAATTTTTATTAAAAAATATCTTTCTTGCCTGTGTCATGACAATTGCAAATATTACTATAGACTGTATTTATTAATGGACGTAACCATTGTGATGTAACTCATGGGTTTGTTGAATTCCAGTTGAACCTCCATGCATAGACTTCCTTAGGTGCATTCCTTCCAAATTTAAGGGGTTTAGGGCTGTCACACTATCAAATTGCCATGTGCATGTGGGCCCTAACTGAATCTCCATGTTTTCATACTTACCTAGAGTTCAAAAGTCGGGAAAATGTGAAAGATGGTTGTTCATCCCCCCTGTAATATGTAAACGCACCATTGTCATGAATGAAAAGAAAATATATTCAGGATAGAAACTTTTTACCACACTATGAACATGTCCAATGGCTCTGTTTTTGAGCCATCCTCAAGTGACCACTTGAACTGCAGGTTTAACATTTAATATCCCAGTCCCTGAAGTGTTTTTCATCTCCAAGTTGTATTTGTTGAAGTTTAAGATGATATTTATAAATGTACAGGAGCTCATGCCATGGGACCACCCCTACCTGAGTGGTGTCTTGCGCGCAGAAAGGTGAGTAGTTACTGTCTTGCAGACTTTATTTTTCAGCCAAGGCTTATTTGAGAAAATTACATTGATTGTGTATTTGGGTAAGTTTTAGATATGTATGATTTCATATTCCAGTGTGTTGTAAGATTTTCTTTAACATTCTGAAAAACCTCAGAGCCCTGTAGGTTGAAACTTATCTGATCAAATTATGGCTGTCATATTAATCAATCAATCAATCCATCAATCTTTATTTATATAGCGTCAATTCATAACAGGCGTTATCTCGAGACACTTTACAAAAGCAGGTAAAGGACCTTACTGTTTGTCTGTTAACATTAACAAAAGAGCAGGTAACAAGACCATGCTCATTGTTATGTTTACAAAAAGCAGGTAAAGGACCTTACTGATGGCTATATTACAAGAGCCCAGCTTAATCCGTCATGGCGTGGCAAGAAAAAACTTCCTTTTAACAGGCAGAAATCTTCAGCAGACCCGGAACATGACGGAACAGCCATCTGCTAAACTGTGCTGGGCTTGAAAATGGGATGGGGGAGATGGGACAAGATGCAGAAAGAAGAATAGGATGGGATAGGTTGGGGGGGGGGGTCTGGGCAGGCCATCCTCGGGGGGGGTTGTTTGGGCAGGCCATCCTCACCAACAGTCCCAAGGAACCTAAGGGAGCTCAAGGAACCTAAGAGAGCTCAAAAGGAGAGGTTAGAATACAAAGATAGTGACAAGCTACTGCTTGTCACTATAGACATATCTTATTACTATAAGGTAAGAAAGCTGGGAGAGAAAGAGGGAGAGAGAGATAAGAGATCCTGGTGCCAGTTCCCCCGGTAGTCTAGGCCTATAGCAGCATAACTATGAGCTGGTCCTAAGCCAGCCCTAACTATAAGATTTATCAAAAAGAAAAGTTTTAAGTCTAATCTTTAAAGTACCTAGTGTGTCTGTCTCCCGGACCCCGACTGGTAGACGATTCCAAAGGAGCGGTGCCTGATAACTAAAGGCTCTACCTCCCATAGTACTTTTAGATACACAGACAGATATTAGATAAATTCTTGAGATTGTGTTGTTTGAAAAAAGAAAATAGAGCCTGAAATGATAACATAAGTTGTGCTATAAGGCAATCCAGTTTGGGTTTTAGTTTGGATGAAACTTCCCGTGTATGTTATTTATAACTTAGAATTGGAATACTTTTCTACTTTTCTACTTTCTGATTCTAGCTGAAGAGTGGATTCATGGAGACTCTCAAGAAATGAAAAAAAAGTTGGCTGAACAATACAACATGATGTAAATCATGATATATGAAACTGTATCACAGGTGTAGTAGATTAAGTAGAAGATATTTAGTATTGTGTGGAATATCAAAATGTGATGTGTATTTCGAGTTAAAGGACCGGTAATCCAGATGAGTTCATTTTGAAAACACAGAATGAGGGGGGGTCCAGTCAAGTTTAACTCTGAAAAGTTTGAAAATCTGAACAGTAAGATAGGCTTTCTGAACATGGATGGCAAGGATTTCCAAAATCAGAGCACTTTATAATTTATAATTCATTTATTCTTGTCTATTTTTTACACATCAGGTACAACATAGAACCTAGCCTGTACAGTCCCTATTTGTCTTTGGGTGCCTGTATGGAGGGTTTGAACAACCTGTTCTCTCAGCTGTACGGTGTGTCCTTCAGTTCTGAGCAACCCACTGCTGGAGAGGTTTGGAGTGAGGATGTTCACAAACTGGTAAATAATGAAATCAATATACCTAAGGATGAATG